>NC_056726.1:1336803870-1336867346 GCF_019279795.1 Protopterus annectens
GAATGAAATGGAGCATATATTCTGAAGTAACACAATAATAAAAATAGTCAGAAATGTACTGATAGCTAAGCTGCTGTGAGATGGAGTGCCCGTAGCTGAGTAGTGTTTAAAAAGCTGCAAACTGCGTGCCCGTTGCTAAGCACCGGTTTAACAGGCTGAAACTGTTTGCAACTAGGTGTGCTTAGCTGAACATGTGTGTCACTAGCCAATTAAGGTTTATCCCAGCGCACACCGTTTGCGTGCTGCTCCCACAAGCTAACCGCCAGTGCGCATGCGTTAGCTCCACGCAAACGAGCACAGACCAGGTTTTAAGTGCTTAAAAGTGCTTTTGGCATGTTTGATTGACAGGTCCTCAACTCATTTCTGTCAGGAAAATCAAAAGTCAGTTGTTAGATTTGAACCCGGGATACCATGCACTAGAGTCAAGGTACTACACCACTAAGCCATGACAGCAATACCATGAAATGCAGAAATAGCATATATATGGGATAAAATCCAGAATGGAGCATGAGAAAGCATTTTCAGTGAAGTAGATACAATTCCAAAACGGCCAATCAGAGAAATGTGCGGGAAAAGCGGCATATATAAGCCCCATAGGCGGGAATACACAGCAGAAACGATTGTAGAACAGAGCTGCAGTCAGAATGAGTGGAGTAGGTGAGGGACGTTGCTTTCATGCACAGCGTTGGGGCATTGAGGAGTCCAGATACATGGTCTGGCTCCTTGTCCATCATCACGAGGCCCAACTCATGCAGGGCCAGGTCTCATGGGGAGCATATAGGGCAGAGGCATGGGACCAGTTGGCTCATGATCTGACCAGTGCTACTGGCATTCCACGCACTGGTGAGCAGGTCCGTCACCACCATGCGGACCTGAAGCGGCGCAAGCAAGACCAGTTGACCGAATGGATCCAGGAGGCCCGGGATATGCCCAACGCCCCACTACTGAGTAAGTTACATTTTACTTATGTATGTAAGGATTTCAACTAGCTGATACCATGGAGATGTGTAGTCCAATATTACTTCTTTCGTATTACAGCTGCAGGTGTCCGCTCTATGAACCACGAGATGCATGGCCGTAGGCTGGTGCGGCTGCGCCACCATGCAGGTTAGTAACCCCACCCAGTACTTGTAAATAAATATTATACTGTAGCATGTATCAGAACACTGTAGTGTATTGATTAAACGTAATATAATGTGCAAGCAAGATTTGAAAGTCTGCAGGTATGGCTGCAACAAGTTCATCAGTATGCAAGTGTAACTGGAAATATAATTGATAGAATTAAACAGTGCTGTAATACAGATGTCCCACCATTAATTAAATATAGTGTAACCTGCAGTAGTCTCAAGAGTACAGCTTCAGAATCTGAGGTAGTCACATGTGAGATATATCCCCTGTTGAAATGCTGAATCATGACAGAAGTGAGGCTGTTGGAAAGTGTTTGAATCACCACTAGTCTAACATGTGAACAAAGCCTAGAAGTAGCAACCTGAACTGTGAAGTTGCAGGATGTGTGAGAGTGACAGAAAGGGTCATGTATGAATAAATAAAGTAGTAATAACCCCTGAATATATTAGCCCCAGTGTGTTTCTACAGAACTAAATGCATGTGGGAAGTACAACTTAATATCCCAAACTGATTTCAGTGTGTCAGAATCTGGAATGTCTAGGCCAAATGCTGTATATGGTGATCACAGTAAACAATTTGCAGATAGAATGAATGATTATCTGACAGACTAAACAGCCATAGTTGTCCCCTGTCCTGTCATCAAAGTGTAGCAGGATGATGTATCTGATCAAATTCAAAATAAGTAGGATAGTGATGTATTTGTAACAGGTGTAGCTTGACAGTCAAATAAAATCTATTTTGAAACATCAGCCTCAACTTAATTGTGTACCTATTACAAATGTAAATCAATGTGTAACATATGAATGTGTCATCACTTTCTATCTCCGCCCAACCCTATAATTCCATATAACAACACCCACTAAATAATGGTATGTGAACATTTCATTAATCATGGACATTTGTCCGTTTCAAAAATATATGCATGTCTGTTCGTGCATGTGCCCTGTTCATACCTGCAAATCTGATGGCCTGTTGCCATTAATCAACCCTGCATGTTGTTTGACTGTGTATTTCTGTTCAAATAATGCATGTGATATTGATATGCCCCTTGTTCAATGGTGTTAATATCTGGGTGTTTGTTTGATGGGAATACCAATGCATGCTGTTACAACTAATCTGAATGGAATAAAATGCCACTAACCCAAACTAACATAACTACTCACAAACCTAGAACGCTTGGGAAGGCAGGTCCCAGCGGACCCACCTCTCCCACCTCAGCTGGCGACTGCACCTGGCACTAGTGCCCAGGCCGGACCCCCCTCTGGTGGCCCTGTGCCACCTTTGGGTGGAAGCGCTGCAGGGGATGGGGCCCGTCCCCCCTCTGCAAGTGTGGCCGGAGGGGTTCGTCCACTCACCCTCCGCGGTGTCCGGTCTGTGGTGCGAAGGGAGATCCAAGACACTGTTCTTGGGCCCCTACACCAGCTTGAGGCTCGTGTGGCACAGCTAACGGCCCCGGCCATTGCCCCGCCTACACAGCCCCCAGCACAGCCCCGTCCTGGGCTGTGAAGGAACAGTGGCAACTGTCTATGGGTGGGGATATCAGTTCCACTGTTGCCATTTGTGGGCTCATGCATCTTGGATATCCCAACCTCCGTCCCCGTCAATTGTGTAACCCCCCCACGTGTGTCATACACCGCCCCTGTATGCGTCTTGTCTGTCTTGTCTGTTAACCTACCCAACCTACCTCCCCAGCTATACCGACTTCCTTCACCTGACATACCACTCTCACCTGAAAAAAAAAAAAAGGGCACTCTGTACCCACAAAAAGTTACGCCGCATACATAGCTGTCCATGTCGCACACATGTCTGCTTGACATTGAAACAGTTAATTACAATTGGCTCTACAACAAATATTAATGTTGTCCTGACACCTCTCTCAGGGGTGAAAGTTTTCCAATGTCTCACCAAAATACATGGAAATGCACAGCTGTTGCTGCCACAGACATGGGCATCTATGGGCCTTACCTACATCCCTCCTGCAAATCCCACGCTTGTTTCCCTACTGTCTTACCATCTTTGTGACCCCTTTTTCACCACTTTCCTGTCACCCCTTTTTCTTTTCTTTCAAAGAAAATAGCGCGGGTGTGCGCTTGTGTGCGGAGCTCACCGCCAGTGCGCATCGTGAGCTCAGCATAAGCAGCAGACCTGGTTTTAAGTGCTTAAAAGTGCCTTTATGGCACTTTGATTGACAGGTCCTGTACTCATTTTGAAAGTCTGGAAAGAAAAATAAATTCCCACTGTCAGTCTCAAACCCAGGACCTTGGTAACATTAGTCTGCATGACCTACCACTAAGCCATTCCTGCTTTATAAGAACACAGTGCTAAAATAAATATAACATGTAATAGTAGGAATCAGTATAAAGGCAATATAGGAGATGTACTATCCAAAGCATGTCAGGTAGAGTTTTAATGGCCAAATTACTGGATTCCCCGTACTAGTTCAGTGTTAACAGAAACAGCCCTGCTACCTGTTAGCTTGTACATGATAACGTAAGGTAATGTACATATGTGAAGGTATGTATATCTACACATACATATATATAAATATATATTAATACATATGAAATATAGTTGTAGGTGTCAGTATCCATACACACTCACTACAGGAAACAGTGAACATAATTGCAGCAACCTGAATCTGCAGCACAGCCTGACCCCTGTGTGACCTACTTACCCTTCTAACTGCTTAAAGGTGGCCTCAGCACTTTGATTGACAGGTCCTGTACTCAGTTTGAAAGTTTGCAAAGAAAAATAAATTCCCACTGTCAGTCTCGAACCCAGGACCTTAGTAACATTAGTCTGTATGACCTACCACTAAGCCATGCCTGCTTTACAAGAACACAGTGCTAAAATAAATATAACATGTAATAGTAGGAATCAGTATAAAGGCAATATAGGAGATGTACTATCCAAAGCATGTCAGGTAGAGTTTTAATGGCCAAATTACTGGATTCCCATACTAGTTCAGTCTTAACAGAAACAGCCCTGCTACCTGTTAGCTTGTACATAATAACGTAAGGTAATGTACATATGTGAAGGTATGTATATCTACACATACATATATATAAATATATATTAATACATATGAAATATAGTTGTAGGTCTCAGTAGCCATACACACTCACTACAGGAAACAGTGAACATAATTGCAGCAACCTGAATCTGCAACACAGCCTGGCTCCTGTGATACCTACTAACCCCTTTAACTGCTTAAAGGTGCCTCCAGCACTTTGATTGATAGGCCCTATACTCAACTCAAAAGCAGAATATGAGCATACTAGTAGGCCCTACCACAAGACCATTGTAACACTAGTCTGTATGACCTACCACTAAGCCATGACTCTCATACAAGAATATAGTGCTAAATAAGTGGAACATGCAATAGTAGGAATGAAGATAAAGGCAATATAGTATGTCTACTACCCAAAGCATGTCAGGCAGACTTTTATAGTCCCAATTACTGGATTCCCATACTAGTGTAGTGTTAACAGAAACAGCCCTGCTAATTGTTAGCTTGTACCCAATAATGTCAGCTAATGTACATATATGAAAGTATGTATATGTACACAGATATATATATATATATATATATATATATATTTATATAGCAATACATATGACATATAGATGTAGGTGTCAGTATGCATACACACTCACTACAGGGAACAGGCAAGAGAAATGCAGCAACCTGAATCTACAACACAGCATGAAGCATGGGAGATGTACTAACCTTCACACTCACAAAACACTGTCAACAGCATACCAGCATGGTCCACGCCCTACAATCTGAAAGGGCAATGCCTATCTCACATACCCTTTTATAGCAGTGTCCTGAAATCACAGTGAGACATGCAATCAGTACACACCCGGCTGCATGCAATTAGCAAATGCTGCCTTACAATTGGTGCAGAGGCCATCACATGGACCTATGCAGATACCTACAAAAGCATTGAGTACCCACACTACACTCATGCAATACATTCATTGCACAAAAACTACGGAGAAAGAGAGAGAGAGAGACAGAGAGAACAACCAAACAAATATTAGGACTGCCAGCAGCAAGCAGCAAGCAGCAAGCAGCAAGGAGCAAGCAGCAAGCAGCACCACTGGCACAGCAACAGCTGCCACAAACACAGGTAATGCAAAGTAGCAGGTTAATCCTGTGTATACTGTGACACCTCCAAATGTATCATAGTTCACTATCTATAGGTATGTCCATGAGATAGGTTGTGTGTACATAGTCCTGAAATATAAACATATGTAATATTGTTGTACATGTGGCCCATACCTAACACTTCCATAGCTTAGAACACAAGGCCAGTTGTGCATATGATGCAGTAGTTCCCAGGGTCAGTAGAGGTTCCTCCTCATTGGTGTGGGACCACTGTGTATGTATGGCACTGTTCAGGTACATATCCTGTAGTCTGGCCAGGGATTAATATCAGTCTGTCATGTGGTGCTTTGTCCTCCAGGGGTGAATGTCGCACACATCCAGGGATCCCATTTCGTAACAGTGATGATATGTGTTCTGCAATGATGAGGGTGGCTCTCACCTGGACATGTGAGAGGATAGGGAGGTTACAGTCACCTGGGATAACTAATACCACTTGTGTAGGAGAATGGGGGGGGGTACCTGCACCTAAACTGTCTGCAACAATGTTGCCAATATCTGTGCAGTTGGTGAATGTGAAGCATCTTAACACTGCAGACAACAGATGCCTTCCCATCATGTGAATCTGCCCTGTGCTGCAGTAGCCTCCTACTATTGTTATACAATATGCCTGTATCTGTAGTCCACTGGACAGGATTAATAAGTGGTGTGCAGTTGTTCTGGGTTAGATATGTGTGTGCACAGTACATGCAGTATGTGGGATGTCTGTGGTAAGCATATGCAAAGGTGCTGGCGGTGTGTGTTGTGGCTTCCACTGGCCCAGTGGGCTGCATGGATAGCATCACTGTCATAACTAGTGAATAACTGTGTAATTACATGCATACATAGCAAGGTAGTGTACTGTGCTTGTGGTGTTGTTCGGATATGTATATCCAGGCTGAGTAATGTGTGTCCACATCACAGGGTTGGATGGCAGCACACATCCAGTATGTATGGATGAACACCCAGAATGTGTCAGACGTGTCACCTGTGCAGAAGTATCTGGCCATCACCTGTGCATCCCCCACAACACACACACATGCAACATATGGCAGAAGTACTATAGCAGTACACACATGTTCATAGGTTCATACTAGGCTATTTGCCCTAGGGCATTGGTAAGCCTAGTAGAATGTGTTTGTCTTTTGCCACCCAATTACAAGTTATGCTGCTATGCCCTTGTCCGACGTTAGTATACTGTGCCTCTGTCTAACAGTGACATAGAAGTGATACCTGGGGTACAACTATGATCTCCATCCACTCATCCAGATTCCTATGGAAGAGAGTCAATGAGGGACTCTGCCTAACCAGTAGTGTGAGCTCATTACAGAGTGAAGGGAGACTCTTGGTTAGGAATATGCCCCTCCAGCATGTCCATGTATGTCAGTGCTGAGGTCCAGCTCTCCTGAGCATGTGGCTGTATGGGACTCTGATTGCCTGAGGTGCAGCACGTTCATTACTGCTAGGTAGGACATGGCTGTATATGGCATGCACAGATTGCCTCTGAACAGGCAGTATGCCACTGAGTCCAGCTGGATTCACTTTACCTGGGCAGCATATGACATCTGTGTGAGCCATTGCATCCCCTTGCTGATGTACTGTTGTCCTGTACCAGTTGCTGTAGGTGTCTGGTTAGGTACATCCCAAAAGGTGCGTTGTATGCAATTACAGGCCTGATGATGGATGAGTAAAGAGGCACAATTACCTCCCCTGCCATACATGTGAATCCCTCATGATTAGCTGGGCTATATAACATGTCTTTCAATCCACGTTGGCCATGTGGTAGACAAATGACAGACTGCTACCATGTTTCTTCCCCAGGTCCCCAACTACGTCTTCTGTACTCAATGGCCTAACACCTATGTTGTACTGTGCCACCAATGTGGAGGCGTGGGAATCTGCATTGAATACTGATACACCCCCTCCCTTGTTCAAGTGTTGGGGCCGACAAGAATGGTAACAGCTATAACGTGGTAGTACTGGTGTGCTCCTGTGAAACCTGAAACAGGTTCATGTTACTGCACAGATATCGATGTCCAGAATGCTAGGTAGGGTTTTGAGTGCGTGCATCCTTAGGTCTAGACGTCCAGTGTTGAGTAGCATCACTCTTACTTCCTCATCCTTTGTGATACAAATGGATGTGGGTTTGCCTTATGAGCCTTGCCTAATACAGGCACTATGGGTGTAGCAGGAGGCTCCGCCAAATGTCAATAGGACTGTGGTGACAGGTGCAAGTTGTCCCTAGCAAAGCATACCACCCCAAGATGGCAGGCATTGGCACACCTGTGAATGACACCAGTATGTCAGTCAATTGTTGGAAGGGATCATCGTGCCTTGATATTGTGGCATCGTTCTAGGTGAGGGTAGGATGCTACTCAAGGTCAGGGTCAAACTGTCTCGGGCTACGTGCTCAGAGAGCTCTGTACTGTCTCATGTCATGTAGTCCAGGGAGGAATGTGTCAGGCCATTCACAGCAGCATGGACATTGACTGAGTCATACCTGTACCTGCCTTGGGGTTACCTGAGTGTTTGTGTTATGTGGCAGGTCATAGTGCCTGACAGGCTGCACACCGTGACCCTCACCTCGTTAAGCCTGGTGAACATGATGTGAGTGTGCCTGATGATAGAGGCACCTAGTACAGGTGTATGAGGTGTGTTGTTAACTGTTAATGGCTGTGAGTGTTCAGCACATTGGCTTTGTGTGATATGTGTTGCACATGTTCGTTTATGTGGTAGTGGTTGCCTGGATGTCTGCTTAGGAGGTCTCTGCTGCATAGGCAGAGCTGTGGTCCGAGCCTACAAGTATGATCATGTGTGATCATGTGTTAGGTCCGCTGTTGTGGTAGGTCTACGTGAGACTGGAAGTGTAGTGAGTGGTCCCCTTTGCCACCTGACTGGTTATGGCAGTATTGAGTAGACAGAGCCTAGCCTCCAGTCTGGTATATGGTTGCATCACTCACATGAGTTTGAATTTGTTGTTAGGAGGAGGGGGTTGTCTGTGTACATGCATCTGTTCTAACATTGTCTCTGGAGTACCACACTCACCAGCTGGACTGGGGAGGGAACTGACAACTGACCTCTGGACATGCTAGAATACTATTGTGAATTCTGTAATAATTAATGATTGAAAACAAGGTCCAGTGGGGAGTGAGGATGTACTGACATTACCTACAACTGCTGCCTGATATAAAAGCATCAGTGAGCAAGTGCCAGGTAACCTAAGTGCAATGTGTCACAATTAAGTAAATGCAACAATGACAAGCAGTCACTTGCTGTCATGTGTAACATGGAAGTACGTACAGTAAGCAATGCAGATATCAGTAGTGAGTCACAGATGTGTTGAGAAGCTGTGTACTATGTGGAAGTAGCATACCAGTGAAATAACAAGCTAACAGATAACAAGCATATAAACAAAGGTAGATCCAGGAGGCCTGGATGTAGTGTTTGCTACAACAAACAAGGTGTAGCAATGTCAGTAAGATACAGCTCAGATATGCAGGCACTATAAACCTGAAACCAGATGTCCCCAGCTATGAATGGCAGAGTACAGCCTATTGTCACACACGAGTGCAGACCACAAACCCCGTTAATGTTAAATAACTGGCCTGAAGGCCAACTGCCCATACCAGAAGTAATACACTTGTACACTGGGCCCTCAATCAGCAGTTCCCAACTTCAATGGATGAAAGATATGTGTCCTGCCACCACAGTGCTTGCCACCAACCTCCCTAATGTAAAACAACTGGTCTGAAGGCCAAGTACTTAGTACAAATGACATAGAATGATAGCTACACTGTAATCAAGTTTTAACCAAGCAGTAATAAGTAGAAGTTAACACTCCCTGTATAGAATGTGTACCATGTATTGTTGAGATACTATGCTGATAACCTGTTTGTGTACCTTTCCAGATAGACATGGCACCAAAAAGGAACCCTGCCTACTCTGCTGCAGAGGATGACGTGATTCACCAGAGCCTGGTGCGTGACTATGCCATCCTGTTCTCACGCACCACCCAGAATTAGCAGGAGACGTCTGCACTGTGGCAAAACGTCGTTAGCAGGATAAATGATGTTGGCATGCATGATAGGACATATGAGCAGGTGAGACATCACTGCAGTGATTTGATAAGAAATGTCCACCAGCGTGCTGCAGATATCCGCAGGCAACAGGTTGCCACAGGTGGGGGGGTGGCCACACATCCCCCCCTCACCAGACAGGAGGGGCTACTGCTAAGTGTCGTGGATCCAGCCCCAGAACAACAGCAACCATCATGCATCCTGATGGAGGTTGGATCCACACAGCAGCAAGACAGCGAGCGTGCAGGTAAGATGCCATATTCATTTATTGTTATTACTTTTACATTTGTTGACCCAGATAGTCTAGCTGGATATAAGTCCATTTTCAGTAGAGGCCTGTGGAGAAAAGCTCCACACATAACGTAATAAAGGCAGACAGACAAGTTGTTAATACAGACAGCCAACATAATAGAATTGTACACCAGCCTGTTAATTAAATCAACATACATGTAAGGAAGTCAAACAGTTTAGAGTCATACACAATGTACCGTTGGTTTCAAAGCAATCCTACCTAAAGCATAATGGTTATGCAATAAGGCAAAAGCCATATACATAATAGTTAGGGCTTAGAAGGGTAGAGAAGTAGAAGGAGTATGACAGATACAATGATATGGAAGAGGCAGGAGTCAAGAAGGGAAGTGAGGAAAAGAAGGAAGACAGTCAAGAGGAGGTGGGAGGGATGGGAGAAGTAGGTCAGAGCATAGAAGGACATCAAGGTGAAAGAAACAGGGTAGAAGCTAGTTTCTATGCACAATGAGGGGTTAAAGGTAAAGAGAGGGTAGGGAGAGGGACGTTAGCCTGTACATGGCAGCCATTATGTGGGACTGTGTGCGTGCTTACACACATGCAGAAACCTAACACCTAGGGCAAACACATACACACACACACTGCACCAACACCAGTCCACCCTGTACTGCTGCCCCTCACAAACACACATGCACACACATGTCAATTGGTGTTACCAGTGGCTGGCTTGGGCATACCTAACCCACACCCTGTGCATATGATGACACTGTGCCACCTCCTGCATACTACAACATCGGTGCAGGTAAAGGTAAACACGTTGCTGATGCAAGGGGTGACTACATAGATGTGTATAAGTAGTAACATGTTGGTAACTGTTGACTGTTGCAGTATAATTGTGTGTATATCCCAGCAGTCCTGCTGCAGTAACTGTATGAATGTCCTCAATTGTTATCTGCACCCATACTACTTAACAAAGTGTACCAGCTGCACACCATCACATGCTAACATTGACTATGGCAATGCGCATCTTGTGCTGTTATGTAGATTCAGCTACATGTATCTGTTCTGTCACACATGCATTTATACACACCCTGCTACCCACACACATGCACACGCTCACCTGCCATTCCCATTATTTATCACCCTACATGAGTAGCTGTTGATACATGACAAGTGCACATTTGAGAAGTGCACAATGTTGTTTACTACTGGCATCCCCTTCTCTACCTGTACTCACAGGGTGCAGGCAACCTCATCAGTTGAAAGATGTAATGTGCATCAGGTACTGTAGTACCCTGATTGCCACATCAAACATGTTTCCCATACGGAAATGCACACACAGACACATCCCACATCCACACACTTGCCACATTCAGGCTTCAGAACACTATCTAGGTATATTCGGGTACATGTGCGTGTTACAGTAGCATGTAACACTATACTGAGTACTGGCAGTTAGTTGTCTGTTGTCATGTTGTCTGTATAGAATAAAAGAATTGTTTGATTATCCTACTCCGTTTTGTGGACATTACTTGAAGAAGTGTTACCTTACATGTGTTATTGGTACCACCACCTTCTGTTTTGTAGTTTTGTTTGTATAGGGTGCTATCAACATCACTGCTTGTTAAGGGTAATGACCACCCTGCAGTGCATAGCCCCATGTGGCAAAAGCCACATCCCACCCCATCATTGTGCACACACACACAACACCCAACCAACAGTAAAACACATATTTGCAATTTGCAAGAGATACCTAACTGTGCAATGACAGTAGAAACAGACACATTAGCAGAGTGTGCTATTTGCAGTAGTTGGAGAAACCTTTACTAATGCTGTACTTAGAGGGTGCTGACATCATCTGTGTGTAGGAGGAGGGATGTGCACCCTGTAGTGTGTTCTCCCAGTTGGCAAAAGGCAGTTAACCCTCCCAGCATAGTGCACACACATACTAACACACATACATTCCCTTTGCAGGATTCAAACCCCTATCTAACTACGTTATGACACTGAAGAAAGACGCATTAGCAGAGCGCGCTATGAAAATTACTGGAGGACTTTACTACAGGTGATATAGTTATACAGTCCTGACATCATCAGTGTTTCAAAAGGGGGATCTGCATCCTGTACTGTACTGTCACAGTTGCTAATAGGGACATTTCCCACACACACATCGATGTGTTTGAGGTTTGCATATGTGGGGGATCCAGAACTCCAGTGTGATTAGTATATGGTTTGATTGCAACAATGAGGGATATACTCCCAGTGGTGAGCAGTTTGTACTCATGTTTGTGAAGATCAGCTCTAGTATATCTGCCCCTCTTGTGGGAAGGTTGGTTACCTGTTCCATAGCCAAAGAATATCTGATCAATGGGAACCTTAGAGCTTGGGTATTGTGGCTTGTGTAATGTTCACAGTCTATGTTTGGGTAGCTGGCATCACCCAGTATGATGGTGTTTACAGAGTAATCTAAACTCTCCTGTGTCAGCATGAAGGCTGTGTGGGAGTCCTTAGTTTGAGAGGGTGCTGTAAGAGCTCCTCTGTGTCTCTTTCCATGTGGTCCAGGGAGGTACGTCTCAGGTTGTTTGTACCAGCATGGACAATGTCTGCCTCATAGCTGTACTTGCTGTGGAGTGACCTGTGTGCCTGTGTTATGTGGCACATTCTATCACCGAACAGGTAGCTGACTGTGACCCTCACCTTGCTCAACAGCTCATGTCAAGCAAGTGCACACCCCTCATAAATGATGTGGAAACCTTCAAAGGCTCAAGGCCTGTTGAAAATATGGACCAGATTGCAGATACCTGTATAGAGGCATTCTGTGGACACATTCAGGAATGCATGGATCATGAAGCCACATATGAAAGCATGATCCAATTCTCCAAAGGCAGATGTCCTGGGCACTGGACACCAGCCATAAACACACTATACAATAGAAGGATGATGCCACTACATGATACAACAACCTCCCAAAATGTGAAGGCACCACTGATGAGTATTGGAAGACAACTACAGGCACCCATATGATTGTCTAAGGCCATCTTTGAGAGAGGATTCCACAAGCCACTGAGGATAATCACAAGGCTGCCTGTAGTTATGTTAGTAACCTGGGTGGTACTACCCAGATATGCTCAGAGGTAATCCAAGATGTCACACAAAATACAAAACACACAGACATTGCCATCATCCTAGTGGACAGGTTCAATGCTGCCTTCTCTCCCCACCACACCAAAAGGGCAAATATGTCTCGCAGCACAGTGCTTCCCCCCCTGACATCACAGATGCTCAGGTAAGAGATGCCCTTCCCAAAGCAATAAACACTGCAT
This sequence comes from Protopterus annectens, assembly GCF_019279795.1. Classification (NCBI taxonomy): domain Eukaryota; kingdom Metazoa; phylum Chordata; order Ceratodontiformes; family Protopteridae; genus Protopterus; species Protopterus annectens. Next base: position 1,336,816,794 of record NC_056726.1, read on the forward strand.
CAATGGGACCAGTCAGTGTCCCAGGCTGTGTCCTACATGAACCACAAGAAGAGCTACACCCAGACATAACACCACTGTTCAATCCCAGCCTTAATACACGATATGTGGCCAGAGAGTGGCATACAGCAACAGTGGTCCCTCAACATTCAGGTGGTGCCGTCACGGATCCTGGACACTACTCGCCCCATATGTCTGACTAGCTTTGTCTGCAAAGCTATGGCAAGGATCATCATGAACCTCACATATCTAGATATTGTGGACCTACAGACATGTCACCATACACAGTTTGGCTTTGTCAATGGCAAATCCTGCCTCTCAAACCTGTTTGATTTCTTTGAAACAGTCACCAAGGCCACTGTCAAGGGGTAGGAGGTCCACACAGCCTACCTGGACCTTGCATAAGCCTTGGATACAATACCCCACTTGTGCATTCTAGGAAGCTCACCAGTGTACATATTAACCCCTATGTCACTATGGGTATTGCACAGTGGCTCAAGGGCAGAACACACATGGTAGAATTGCTGTAGCCATGTCAGCCTCCAACCTGGTACAAGTGGTGTCCCACAAGGCACAGCCCTAGGAGCTGTCATGTTCATTATATATTTGTCATAGGTACAGGCCAACATGGAAGTACTGTGGCTCAGCAAGTCGCAGGTGACTGCAGACTGAACACCATAATCAACTCACCAGCTAACACACGCATCCTCCAAAAGGGACTCTTGCAAACACACGACTTGTGCCACAGCCATGGCCTCAACGTGAATGACAGAAAGAGTATAGTCATCCCCTTTGTCAAACACTAAGTGACCACAACGTACCACATATGTGTTAATCCAGTAAGTGCAGACGAAGGAATTATGGACCTTGGGGTACGCAGGTTGATAGCATTCTACCATTTCACAACGACATGGACAAAGTGGTTAGGTAAGCATGTTATATGGGCCACATCATCATGGGATCCACATGTAGGCCAGGGGAGGACATTGTGCTTCTTTACTCATCCCTCATCATGCCCATAATTGACTATGATGAACCTGTCGGCATGCACCTTACCAGACACCTGCAGCAACTGGAGATACCACATATGTACCTCGACAAGGGGATCAAAGTGCTCAAACAGATGCCACATACTGACTGGTTAAAGTAGCAGCAGCTCTACTCAGTGACATACTGCCTCTTCATAGGCAATCTGTGCCTGACATAGAAGGCCAGGTCATACCCTCACTTAATGGCCATGCTGCATCTCAGAATATCCAGATCCCACCAGGATACACGCTGGAAATACTTGAACCTCAGGAGTGATATACATAGGACATGCTGGAGGGCACATTCACAACTCAGAGGCTCCCTTCATTCCTGATTATTATCCCAATAGAGGTTAGGCAGACTGACTCAGTGACTATCTTCAAGAGTGATATTAATGACTGGATGTGACATTGTAGGGTTACCCTGGGTATCACTTATGTGTCACTGTGAGAAAGAGGCACAGTATACTAACCTTGGAAAAGGGCATAGCAAGACAGATTCACAATGCATGTTGAAAGGCACACACATTCTGGCTAGGTGGATACATGCCCTGGGCAGATATCCCTGTACGAACCTATGGACCTATGTCTCTTTTCACCATTGGCCCTATGTGCTGTCAATCACCAATGTAATCTCAATACTCTGGTAGCATGTGCAAAGGTCAGTTGTCAGTCACCTCTATGGTACAGTTGTGGAATATGTGTGTCATGTAGTAATGTCACAGCTGCCACATGTACACAGTCAACCCTATCCCCTACCCATGGATGTACATCACATGTATGAGATGGAAACACATGGCCAAACTGTAACAACAACATACAAGTCAGTCAGATGCATGGACACATATGACTCAGTCATTGTCCATGCCACCACAGCTGATGTGGGATGTCGCTCACTGGGATACATGATAGGGAACATGGAAGGGATCACTGAGCAAGTGACACAGGCTGGTAGACCCCTGACCTTGGTTGGCATCAGACCCTCACCAGGGATTCCGACAAATTACTGTATGCTAATGAATAAGTATAGCTACAACACCCTAGCTGAATGGTTCTTAGCATGCAGTCACTGCATTGCTATGGAATACTGTCTTACCACTCCCACAACAGGTGAAAACATGCAGCTCCTGTACATCAACAACATGTAGACTTTTTGCCCCAGACCAGGTGTGCATCCCTCACTACTAGGCTGATAGCATCTACATCACACACTGTATAAACTCATCCCACATGCAGCACCTGCACAGAAGACCACGGTCATAATGTTACCCTGTGCAAATACCATGTATTCACATGTGGCAGGCATCACACATAGTAACTATTGAAAGTCACAGGTACATATGTGTATTTGGCACACACATACATCATGTGTGCATTGCCATAACTGGTGTAATCAATGTCATGCATTATTGTGAGGGACAACCCACACACATGGGCATTCTGTGTGTGCACAACACACGTGGCATGTCTGTAATCAAAAGCCATACATAATTGTGATATCATTTAGAAAGGGGTATGTGCATCCTGTAGTGTGTTTTCCCAGTTGCCAAAAGGGATATATCAATCATACACACTTACTCCCCTTCACACACACTTGCCACCTGCTGGATACAAACCCCTACCTAACTAAGTTATGACACTAGAGACAGACGCATTAGCACAGCGCGCTATTCGCATTACTGGGGGATTTTCTTTCCCCTGATATACTTATAGGGTGCTGACATCATCAGAGTTTAAAAAGTGGAATGATCATCCTGTGGTGTGTTTTCCCAGTTGCCAAAAGGGATGTTTCTTTCATACTTACACCCTTCACACACACTTGCTATCTGCTGGACTCAAACCCCTATCGAACTATGTTATGACACTAGAGATGGATGTATTAGCACAGCGCACTATTCGCATTACTGGGGGATTTTCTTTCCCCTGATATACTTATAGGGTGCTGACATCATCAGAGTTTAGAAAGTGGAATGATCATCCTGTGGTGTGTTTTCCCAGTTGCCAAAAGGGATGTTTCTTTCATACACACTTACCCCCTTCACACACCCTGGCTACCTGCTGGATTCAAACCCCTACCTAACTATGTTATGACACTAGAGATAGACGCATTAGCACAGCACGCTATTCGCATTACTGGGGATTTCCTTTCCCCCGATATACTTATAGGGTGCTGACATCATCAGAGTTTAGAAAGTGGAATGATCATCCTGTGGTGTGTTTTCCCAGTTGCCAAAAGGAAGGTTTCTTTCATACACACTTACACCCCTTCACACACACTTGCCACCTGCTGGATTCAAACCCCTATCTAGCTATGTTACGACACTACAGATGGACACATTAGCACGGCGCGCTATTCGGATTACTGAGAGATTCCTTTTCTCCAATATACTTATAGGGTGCTTACATGATCAGTGTCTAGAAAGGGGGATGAGCATCCTCTGGTGTGTTTTCACATTTGCTAGGAGTAACATTTGGACCAAGTGTGTGAGCATGCCCAGTTCAGCCTTCCCATGGCATGTTGTGTGAAAGATGTCTCATTTATCTAAGTGTGTGAGCATGCCCAGTGTGGGCTTTACATATGTTGAACTCTGCAGCCCATCACATTTGTGGATGAGTGTGACCTTCAACAAATACCTCCAGTTTATGGTTGTGTGTTCTGTGCCATGTTGTGTAGTTACTGTCCAAATGCTTTTGTGTGAACAAAACAGGGAGTATACTGTGCCTGCAGGTTTTGCATGGGATACTTTGCACACAATTGTCAACATCCGTTCATACTGACCTAACACTGTAGCACTGTCTAGTGTAGTGTTTCAGTACTTTCACTGTGGTGGTCAGTATCCTGGGCTTTAGTCCTATCACTGCTTTACATTTCCATAGTGTGCACAACAGCCTGGTTAGGGTCCAGTTGTGCACATCTGCACAAAGGCAGTGCCTCTACAGACCCTGGTAATTGCTGCCCCATAAGCTTAACAAGTGTAGTCTGCAAATCTATGGAGAGGATCATAATTGAGCTCATAAACAAAGATATAGGGGACATGCAGACATTGTACCCATCCCATTTTGGCTTGGTCAGGGGCAGATCATGCCTTTTGTACTGGGTTGACATCTTCAAATTGGTCACTTAGGCCATTGTTGGGGAAAGACAGTCCATACAGCCTACCTTGGCCTTGCAAACACTTTCAACACAATACCCCACTCAGGTATTGTGGAAAACCCTAACAACTGAAATGTAAACCCATATGTCACAAGATGGGTTGCAAACTGGCTTAAGGACAGGACCCACAGGGTTAGAATTGCTGGCACTATGTTAGACTCCAGGCTGGTCACAGGTGGTGTCACACAGGGCTCAGTCCTTGGCCCCCATTGTTTGTCATGTACTTCCCAGAAGTACAGGCTAACATGGGAGGACTTTGGATGACAATGTTAGCAGATGACTGCACACTGGGCACCATAGTGGACAGTGCATCACACACAGATATCATTCAGAAGGGACTCACAGTAACTGATAGCTGGTGCCAGGGCCATGGCCTGAAGTCAAAGTGCACAACATGTGTAGACATACCCTTCAGGAAAAGCAAGGTGACCCCAAGCTACCATATAGGTGGCAATCCTCTAAGCACAGAGGAGGTTATCATGGACCTGGGGACCCAGGTTGACAGTCGCCGTTCTTCTGAGACTCACATTGCTAAAGTGGCTAGGAAGACCTTCTAAATTGCCCACCTGATCAGGATGGGATTCACATCCAGATCTAGTGGGTCATTGTTCCCCTGTACTCTTCACTTATCAGACCGGTGATCGAGTCGAATGCCCTATTCTGGCTGTATCTCACCCAACATCTGCAGCAATTGGAGACACCCTGAATGTCCCCACCTAAAGGATCAAGGAACCCCAACAGCTGTCATATGCTGCCAGATTGAAGACACTCACACTCTATTCACTCACATACCGTCTGCTTAGAGGTGACATGTGCCTGACATGCGAGGCCATGTCCAAACAGAGATTAATGGACATGCTCCACCTCAGAATCGGCAGATCCACCTGAACCACTAGTGCAGGTGACTTACACCTTAGCAGGGATGTATGTTGGACATGTTGGAGGGATGGAGTTATCACTCGGAGACTCCCTATGCTGTGGAATACAATCCTGGTCCATTTGAGGCAGAGCACCTTGCTGGCTGTGTTCAAGAGGTATCCTGACCTGTGGATGGAAGGTCATACGTTTAACCTGGGGATCATCATGGTGTCACTGCTGGAGAGAGGCATGACAAAATAATGGGCACAGTACTGTTTCCATATAAGGAGTGGTGTATGCCAATGAACTCTGTGCTAGGCTTATACCTGCCTTAGGGAAGGTAGCCTAGTATAAACCTATGTACCTATGAACCTATCTGACCATGTTGCATTTTGTTCAGATGTGAACTACTTACAACAGCCTCATCCAACATCAGTAGTGTATTCCACAACATGGGTGTACATTGGCGAACACTACCGATGTGCCCTAGGCCATTTCTAATGCTAGTCGGAGAGTGTGTTTGTCCATCAACACATTGTAAGCGTAGTTTGCCATGTCATATGTCTTGCTTAGTATACTGTGCCTCTGTCTACCTGTGACATAACATTGATACCCAGGGTAAACCTCCCATCCACTCATTAGGATTCCTGTTGAGGGGACTCAACCAGTGTCTCTACGGACAACCTGTACTGGTAGTTTACTCATGTGTGGGGGTGGCTTCTGTGTTTTGGATAATGCAGTACAGCCTGTCCTATATATGTCAGTGCTGGGGTTCAGGTCCCTCATGTGCATAGCTCCCTGCCATTCAGATTGTATAAGGTGCAGCATGTGCATTGATTCCAGCTTGGACATGGCTTTCTACATCAGGCACAGCTTGCATCTGGGTGGACAGCATGGCAGTGTGTCGAGCTGCACTCTGTTTAATCAGACTACACATTACATGTGTTCCAGCTCTGTCATACTCCTTGTGAGGTACTGTTGTGGACTTTACAGGTGCTGGATGTGTGTGCATGAGGTACACCCCACAGGGGCTGTTGTGGTCATTTCTAATGCTGATGAAAGATAACTGCAGAACCAGAATGACCTCCCCTTAGCTAGATGTCAGACAGCATGGACCATACAATCACAAATGAAAACAGGACTCTCTCCACAAAGGGAAAGTGTCCTGTCTGGTGGACCCCAGCCATAAACAAACTGTATGACAGATGAGGGTTACTAATGCAAGACAGAGCTACATCTCCAAAAGGGAAGACAGCTGTGATCAGCACTAGTAGAAAGCTACATTATCTCATAAAGACATGCAAGGTCAACTTGGGGACATAAATCACCAAAGACAATGAAGGTAACCACACTGCTTTCTTCAGTTATGTCAGACACCTGGTTGTGAACCCTCGGATATGCTCAGAGTTGGTACACAACAACATATATTCCAGTGACCTGACAGATATTGGCAACATTCCGGCGGACAGCTTCAGTGCGATTTACCCCTCCCTCACCCCCAAAAGAAGATAGTTATCACTGCTGTATGTAACCTCACTGTCATCTTGGATGTCCATGTGAGAGCCACACTCAGCAAAGACAAGTACACAGCATCCATGGGACCTGCTGGTATCTCCAGTTGCATGCTATGTGAACTCCAGAAGGGCTGGACCCATATATACAACTGCTATTTAACCTTAGTCTTGCTACAGGATATGTACCTGAACACTGGCATACGGCAACAGTGGTCCCACTCCACAAAGGAGATGCCTCCACAGACCATGGCAACTACCACCACACAAGCTTAACCAGCCTTGTCTGCAAAGATATGGGAGGAGTCATTATGGAGCTCTTACACAGACACATTACTGACCTACGGACCCTTGTTCCCACCTAGTTCAGCTTTGTACAGGGCAGATCTTGCCTTTTGCACCTTTGCACCCGAAAAGTACCTACCATGAAGATCAGGGTTCTTCAACACATGTCATATGCTTCCAGAATAGAGGAAGTCCAGCTTTGTTCAGTGTTATACCGCATACTTACAGGTGACCTCTGCCTGACATACAAGACCATGTCCAATCAGGATTTGGTGGACATGCTCCACTGCAAGCAATCCAAATCCAGCAGAGCCATGAGAGCTGAGTATTTGAACCTCTGCACATACATGTATAGGACATGCTGGAGGGACAGAGTCATAACTCAGAGGCATCTCACACTCTAGCAGAGTATCCCAGTTCATGTTTGACAGAGTCCCTCACTGACTCTCTTCAGGAGACATCTGGACAACTGCATATGAGACGGAGGCACAGACTAGACAGAGACACAGTCATGTTATTCAATTACGTAAGGGGTCATAATGTGTCACTACTAAGTCAGAGGCACAATATTCAGAATCTATTCTGTACACTTATTGCCACTATAAGGGGTAGCAATAGCCACATCACTATGGCTAGGCTTATACATGCACTAGGGCAGATAGCCTAGTAGTAGACTATGACACTATGAAACACCGGTGTATGTGTAGCTATTGTCAATCAAACAGTATGATGTGGTTTGGGGGGCTTGATATCTCCCTGTATTCCAACATTGTTTTGTCTATTCCTTCTAGCATGTCTAGGGATCAGTTGCTAGTGTCCTCTCCTGCTCAGCTGGTGAACCTGGGAATATTGAGGCAATGTTACACTTGCCTCATGTACACTGACAACCCTCTCCTTCTGCCATAAAACACACATACATGTGAGAGATGCAACTATATAGCCAAAGTGGAGGCTGAGCTCTCTCAACATAGGACTAGCAAGACCAGAGAGAAGGTGAAGGTAACCACACACACATCACAAATCCAGTCTCACATGGCACTGTCACAACTTAAGATCATACACATAGACACACAGAGACACTCTCGGAGGCTCTGATCAGAAGTCTACCAGAATGGCAGTGGCCACCACAGCAGACACTCACACAACTGCCTCCACAGGGCACAGCACATGCAACACATTGACCACAGAGTCGGTGTGCCAAACAGTCACAGCCCTTAAGGCCAAACACAATGCCAGACACACTTGTCATAGGTGACTCCATAGTCAGACACACTGACGTCCCGCTCACCAGATCAGGTACAGAGGATGTAACAGTAAGCTGCCTATTGGGCACTGGAATCCACCACATAATGCAAGCACTCAGGTCACTAAACTGCAAGTACAGGTCTGACCCAGTCATTATCCATGCTGGTGTGAACGACCTGAGATGTACCTCCCTGGACTACATGGAAAGAGACATAGAGGATCCCTCTGATTATGTAGGCCAGGCAGGTATGACCCTGACCTTCAGCAGTATCCTACCTTCACCAAGTATGATGCCACATAAACAGAGACAAGATGATCAGCTGTAATATTTTGCTTAGACTATGGTGTCATTCTAAGGGGTCCAATGTCTGTCTGCCTGGGATGACATGCTGGACAGGCCACGGTGATTTGCAAGGGATGGCTTGCACCTGTCACCCTGGGCTTCCGGATTTCAGATGATGCTCTTGCCACCCCCATTGTGCCTTTTTTATGCAAGATTCAGATTCTACACCTACCACCCTAGAACACAGTAAAGGAAAGACACTAAGGGTAATGCTGCTCAATGCCCGAGGTCTCAACCTCAAGCTGCACACACTCTATGCCCTTCTCAGTATGTAGCACATTGATGTCTGTGCTGTGCCTGAAACCTGGTTCACAGCTTCTGACAGCACCCCGGCACTGTCGGGTGTTACCTCATATCATGCATTCTGGCACCAGCATCCCGACAACACCAAGAAGGATGGTGGGTGTCCATATTCATCAAGGACACCCTCACCTCATGGTTGGTGGCAACACACGATGCATCGGAGACCATCCAGGTGCCAGTGACCGTAGGCAAGACTGCTCTGCAGTTTGTAGCATGTTACATGCCACCCTCTCAAACTCAGGTACCTCACACAGCTATCCTGCAAACACTGAAGGGGATAAATGTATCTCCAAACACCATCCTACTGGGTGATTCCAACTATCCACATATAGACTGGGATCACTAATCATGCCACAACACTCTAACACAAAGGTTCCAAGAGTTCATACACTGAAATGCCATGGAACAACTGGTCCCAATCCCCTCAAGTGGAGGCAACATACTAGAACACATCATCACGAACATGGGGTCACACTGTTCAACACCAGACGATACCCATCATTGGTGAGATCAGATCATGGACTACTCTCAGTGGGAGTCCACATCCCACCCACACCCCAGATGGGAAAAGAAACAGTGAAGACCTTCTCAAATGCCGACTTCACATTTCTGAGGACTGGTGTGGTCTCTTTCAAGGCCCCCAGGCCAGCGGACACCATTACCCAAGCCACTGTATCACTTAGAAATGCCTTCTACCAGCACCTCCAGGACTGCATGGATCAGGCAATCCCAAAAAAAAAGACTCTTTGTACCACAGGCAAGCATCCAGTCTGGTGGACCCTAGCCATAAACAAGCTCTACAACACAAGGAAGGAGCTACTACGAGATAGAGCGTAATCCGTGGGAGGGAAGACACCCCTGCTCATTGTGAGTAAAACACTGGGTTCCCCCATACAATCATCCGAGGCAAGTTTTGAGAGTAAATCCACTCAGGACTCAAGGGACAATCATGAGGCCTTTTTTACCTATGTTTGAAACCTGGGAGGGAACTCCCAGATATGCTCAAACTTAGTTCGGAATGATGTTGATATCACTGCACCTACAGACATTGGCAACATACTGGCTGACAGGTTCAGTGCAGATTTCTCCCCCCCTCCCCCCAACTGGAGGGGTATCTACACCAGAGGATTGTAGCCCCCCAAACATCTCCACTGCTGGGGTGGGAACTGCTCTATCCAAGGCAGAAAACACTTTATCCATGGGACCAGATGGTGTCCCCAGTTATGTGCTCCATGAACTCAATGAGTAATTACACCCGCAGTTAGGGCAGCTGTTTAATCTTAGCCTCATCTCAGGATATGTTCCAAGGAGTGGCATACAGCAATGGTGGACCCACTTCGCAAAGGAGGTGCCTCCACCAACCCCGGAAACTACCATCCCATCAGCTTGACAAGCCTGTTCTGCTAAGCTATGGAGAGGATCATAACAGGAATTATAAATGAAGACATAGGGGACTTGCAGACATTGGATCAAATCCAGTTTGGCTTTGTCAAGGGCAGATCATGCCTTTTAAACTTGGTTGACTTTTTCAAAACAGTCACCCAGGCCATTGACGTGGGCAAGGCAGTCCACACAGCCTACCTTGACCTGGCAAAGGCTTTCGACACAATACCCCACTCATGTATCATTGAAAACATCACCAGCTTAATTGTGAACCCATACATCACAGCATGGGTTGCAAACTGTAAGTGACGGAACACATAGGGTCAAAGTTGCTGGTGCCAGTTCACACTCCAGAGCTGTTACAAGTGGTGTCCCACAGGGCTCAGTCCTGGGCCCACATTTGTTCAGCATCTATGTTTCAGAAGTACGAGCAAACACAGGAGGATTATGGCTGACAAAGTTTGAAGATGACTGCAAACTGGGAAGCATAGTTGGAAACCCATCTGACACAGACATCCTTCAGAAGGGTCTCATAGACACGGATAACTGGTGCCACAGCCATGGCCTTACATTAAACACTAAACAATGCATAGCCATACCCTTCAGGAAGAACAAGGTTACCACTACTTCCCATCTAGGTGGCAATCCTCTAAGCACAAAGGAGGTTATCAGAGACCTGGGCATCCAGGTTGACAGTAACCTTTTGTTTGACACTCACATTGCCAGGGTAGTTTGGAAGGCCTTCTACATTGGCCACCTCATCATGCAGTGATTCACATCTAGATCAAGGGAGGTCATTGTTCCCCTGTACTCATCGCTCATCAGACCAATGATTGCATACAATGCCCCATTCAGATTGGATGGGCCCACAAATTCCTCGACAGGAGGTGAAAGGGTCTCAAACATATTTCTTATGCTGCCCGACTGAAGGAATTCCAGCTGTATTCAGTCGCTTACCATCTGCTCAGAGGTGACCTGTGCCTGACATACAAGGCTATGTCCAACCCAGAATTAATGAACATGCTTCACCTCAATACCTCTACATCCATCAGAACTACAAGGGCAGGAGACCTAAACCTCAACACAGATATTAATAGGATGTGCTGGAGGGACAGATTCATCACCCAGAGAGTCCATATGCTGTGGAACAACATCCTGGTACATGTGAGGCTGAGCACCTCACTGGCTTTGTTCAAGTGAGATCTTGACCAATGGATGGGAGATTGCAGGTATACCCCAGGGATAACCTCAGTATCACTGCTTGACAGAGGCACAGCAACATAATGGGCATATTATCCATCAACTTGCAGGGGTGGCAGAAGCCACAAAACTCTGGGCTAGGCTTATTAATGCCCTAGGGCAGATAGCCTAGTATGAACCTATGAACCTATGAACATAGGCCTGGGGCAGTTCCTGCTATTAGGACAGTGGTCTGCAGCAAGCTATATAGTAGTAGTCGGTTTTAGCCATTGGTTTTTGACCATGGCTATTCCATGTTGCTTCTTGTTGTGGTACAAACATGGGTGTGTGGTTATCCATGCTATTTATTGCTAGTCACCCTCATTTTGTATCTTGTTCCATGTTTTTGCACATGTACATCACTGTATGACATGCAGCTGTTTCCGCAGGGTCATATGCGTGGATATGGATGTTAGTTGGGGTCCTCAGGTGTGCATATTTTACATGATATTACATTACTTAACACATGGCATTCATGCCTCAGGTGGTGCTGCAGGGCCACCTCTGTCGGATACACATACTACACTCCCTGTACGTTTGGAAGCAGGTTGTGTCATGTTAGGCATCCCTGTTACTGTATGAGTGAGTCAGAGCGGGTATCAGTCCCAGTGTTCCTACTGACCAAGCGTATGTGCTATGCGTTGCCTCTTTGCCAAGGCCAGGGCATACTGGGCACGCCTCCTTCTGCCTACTGGGACAAGGTCAGGTTGTTCCTCCTCCAAGTCACCCCCTGCCTGTGGTGGCCTTGGCAATGGTGGGGGGATGTTTGGCCCAGCCCTGTGCTGGTCCTGCTGCAGCTGTTTCCGCAGGATCATATTATGTAGCATAGCACATATCATGATCATTTGGGTACATGTAGTTGGTGTGTACTGCAAGGCTCCACCAGACGTGTCCAGACACCGGAACCGTGACTTGAGCAGCCCAAACACACGCTCTATGATATTACGTGTTTGTGCGTGTGCCTCATTATGGCGTTCCTGTTCAGGTGTGTGTGCATTTCTGATGGGTGTCATCAGCCACGGCTCAAGTGCATAACCTGCATCCCCCACTAGGTGTCCGTGTGGGAAGTCCCCATTGGCAAATGATTGGTACAGCTGCGTCAGATGCCAGATGTGGGAATCGTGGTAGCTCTCAGGGCAGCCAGCACACACATTCATTATTATGCCCTGGGCATCACACATGACCTGGCAGTTGATGGAGGGGTATCCCTTGTGGTTAATGTAGGCTCTACCTCGCTCACCGGCTGGTGCTTTGATGCATATGTGCGTGCAGTCTATTGCACCCAGCACCTCAGGGTATCTCGCTATTTGCTGGAAGAGACGCATATTGCTGGCCACAACCTCACGGTCATTAGGGACATATATATGATCACTGACATGTGCTGACATGGCATCCAGGAACTGGTGCAGTACTCTGGAGGCTGATGCCTGTGATATCCCCATCATATCACCAGTTGGTCTCTGGAAGGTACCTGTTGCTAGTATTCTTAGGCCAACACATACCTTGGTTTCTACTGGGATGGGTTCCCCTCTGTTGGTTCTGTGTGTGAGATGTGGCCTGCACAGCTCAACAATCTGCTGCAGAAGGTCTCTGTCCACTCTGTAGCGCTCTACTATCTCCAGCTCATGTAACCCATGGTAGGTGACCCTGGACCTGTATACTCTTCTCCTTCTCCTCACTCTGGGTTGTCTGTCAGCATCTGCATTGTCACCGCCCTCAGCAATTCGCCTATGCCTGATTATAATAGCCATGGCAGCCCCTAGCATTTCTGCTCTGAGTTCAGCTTTTTTCAGTTTTCAATTCTGATAGCTTAGTTTCTGGCAGTATCTGTTGTGAGAAACAGCCTGCACTGCTCTTTGTTGTGTTTTAAGTGCTGGGTTGGGCTTCTAGTCTGCCTGTGTAATTGTCTGCTTCTAATTGTTTCCACTAATTAACTCTAGTAGTATCTTCTGGCAGTTTCCCTGTATTTTAGTTGTTTCCTGTTTCCTCTCTGTTTCCTGAGGGTGAGCAATGTGCACACCAGCTTAAACACGCTCACAGTCACTTAAACGCGCGCACACATCCCTACATGGTGTTACACGCGCGCACACATCCTTACACGGTGTGAGCTTGGCTGATTCATGTTAAAATGCACGCACACTGCCTTAAACACGTGCCCGCGCAAACCGTTGCAATCAGTCTGCAACACGCTCCCACATGTTGAACCTGCCTTACACGCGCGCACACGCGCGCATGCACGTATTTCAAGAAACTTTGAGTGTAGGGATAGCGTATACCCTCAATTTCTTGACTTTCCTAGTGTTCTGTTGAGACACACCTCCCTCCCTGATGTCTGTCTGTCATCTGTTACCTTACATTGCCCTCCAATCTGGTACATTTGTTTCTATCCTTCCCCCCGTGATGTCACCTACCTCTTACTCTGTTCCTCCCCCTTCTCTAAGTCTTACACTACTCAGAAAGTGCTCATTACCTATGTGGCAGGGTGATTCAGTATTGTAACCCTCATTTACATAGGATTGCCTAGTAATGACTAGTTACATGTCTTACACGGAGCTTCCCTCCCTTGACAACCACTAAACGGAGGCCATATTGTTTTTGGTCTGCAAGTCCCTCCATTGACATTCAATGTAATACATAAATCCCACAATTGTGGGCTTATAAGCTTCGGTTTTTACTTTTAGGTAGCGCACCCCGTTTGCGCGGGTGTGCGCTGCAGTTAAACCCGAAAATCCCGTGAAAAAAAAAAAAGTTATATAACTTATTTTTGCAACACTTTTTCATGCCAATGGCCACATATTTGGCCATTGGCATGCTTAATGAAACATATGCACCCTTTATTTGGAGCTGACATAGCTCCGTTTTTAATTTTGCAGAAATGTACTCAGTTGTCAGCTGAGTACATTTCTGCAGCTAACACGTCCGTTACACGGACTGGTTTTGGCTTCGTGGATCGCTCAAATACCTCATTTGCATATCTTGGAGCTGCAAATGAGGTATTGAGCATTTCCACGCCCAGTCCGTGTAAGAGACGTGTTAGCTGTCTCTTACACAGAGATTTGGGCTGTTCCTGAATCAGGAGGCTTACACGGAGGCTTACACTACTCTTTAACTCCGTGTAAGCCTTCCTGAATCTGGCCCTATGAGTTTTATTTATTTACTCATACACTAAAAATCGTCATTATTAAACATTTTTCAAAATTAAAATAAAGAAAAATATATTCACATTTTACATTTAATTCAACCTCCCACCCTGTATTCCACAACCACTTTTTTTATTTGTTTATTTGATTTACCACATTCCACCCATCCCATATTTTATCAAACAATAATTCCTGAATCTCATATTACATAGAATCTATTGTTTGTTTGTGCCTTTTGACTTTTCCCGGTAAGGGGTCACCACAGCAGAAACTCCGGTCCGCTAATGATTGGCAGTAGAGTTTTATGTGCTGGCTTGCCGGGCCTAACGCACAACCTTCACGGAAGGAATGCCCGTTCACGCATGTCCCCACACAGAAGATGCTGTAACCAAGAATCGAACGGGCAACGTCTAACTGTGAGGCGACAATGCTACCACAGCACCACCTCCGCAGTATATTACATACAATCTATAAAGAACTAATTAAGAACTTATCAACTTTATCAGTCATCTCCCTTATTTCCTCCAAACTTATCATAACCCCCCAACCCCTACATATCTGAAGTACAGGTCATTAAAGACTTGTCTAAGGCAAAAAAAAAACACAGCCTCTATTGGATGAGATGGCATCCCAGGCTGTCTTCTAAACAAATTAACACATAAACTAGCATCACCATTAAGTACCCCATTCAAGCACAGCCTAACCACTGGGTTTGTTTAAGTACCCCATTCAAGCACAGCCTAACCACTGGGTTTGTTCCTGCAGAATATAGAACAGCAACAGTTATTCCCCACCACAAAGGTGACTTAGCAATAGATGCAGGGGATTATAGATCCATAAGTCTGACCAGCCTCATATGTAAAGACATAGAACGTATCATCACGGACCTCATAAATAAAGACATAGGAGACCTCCAGACCCTGGATCTGAACCGATTTGGCTTTGTGAAGGGCAAATCCTGCCTATTAAACCTGGAAGATTTCTTCAAAAAATGTGTCCAGGGCCATTGAAGAGGGCAAATTTATGCACACAGCAATCTCACACTAAGGAATTACCGTTACATTTAGCAAACTGAATATAAATCTCTTTGTTGTAAGATGGGTTGCCAAATGGCTCCCAAACCAGTCACACACTGTCAAAGTGGGTAATTCCATATCAATCAGCAGACTTACCACCAGTGGGGTTCCACAAGGGTCTGTGCTTGGCCCCCTACTGTTTGGTATATACTTCTCAGAAGTTCAGGCCAAAACTAAGGGGCTGTGGCTGACCAAGTTTCCAGATGACTGCAAACTGAGTGCAATTATTAAATCCCCAAATGATGTCAGCATACTTCAGGAGGGTCTTACACAGACCGTTGACTACTGTCTTAGTCATGGTCTCAAACTGAATGCAAAGAAATGCATCATCATTCCCTTTGGTTAAAACAATGTCCCTTCACACTATCAAATTAACAATACCCTATGTACTACGAAGGAGGCTGCATGTCCTCCCCGCTGTCGAGTGACGCTAAAGACATGCAGGTAGGTGCAAGCGTGAATGGGTGTGCCTTCATTGTAGGTTGGGCATCGGGCTGGCAACTTTGCACTGTAAAAATCCACTGCCAATCATGAGCGGACCGGAGTTCCGATGTGGCGACCCCTAACCGGGAAAAGCCGAAAGACTACCCTATGTTCTACGAAGTGGTAAGAGATCTGAGATCACAAGTAGACTGTGACCTTAACTTTGACCACCATGTGTCTACTGCAGTAAGGAAGGCTTTCTACATAGCACACTTGATTAGCAAAAGTATTGTCTCTAGAGCAAAGGAGGTCATAACCTCACTATGCTCATCACTAATCATGCCCATAATTCAGTATACAACCCTTTTGCCATGTATCATACAAAGCCAGCAATTGGAGAGACCTCAGAGGTTTCTGAAAAAGAAGATCAAGGGACTCCAGCATGTATCTTACACAGATCGACTAAAGTCCTTGTCTCTATAATCAATACATTATAGACTTCTTAAGGGAGACTTGTGCTTAGCTTACAGAGCAATCTCCAAACTAGTTCTAATGAATTTGCTGCACATCCATAAATGAACTAGGACTAGTGATACTTGTTCCAGGGACATAAATATGGCCTGTAACTTGAATAAGAAATGCTGGAAGGACAGATTTGCCTCCCAGTGACTACTGTGTCTTTGGAATAGGCTGCCAATTCATGTGAAGGATAGCACCTCTATGACACTGTTCAAAAGGAACCTGGACGAGTGGATGGGGCACCGTAAATTCCTACCAGGGATAGTGCCCACAACCCTCCTGGACATGGGCAGTCATTAATAAATACAATCCTGGGTATTGACTAGAGTATCTATAGTATTACATTGGGATAAACAGCTAGGCTTGAAATGACCTCCAGGTCGATAGCCTAGTAACCTCCTTAGATGTTATGATCATATGATCGCCGTATTTGTAATATCACAAATAACATAAAGAATCATATTCATTTAAACCCCTAAATATCCTTACACCAAACAAGTTTTCACATAAAATGCCAAACCTCTTTAATTCCTGAACACAGTAGAAAAAAGGTTCCATTGTTTCCTCTACATACCAAATCCTACATTTTCTGTCCTTCAGTTATTTATATTTCAATGCTGAACTAATTAATTCTTTATAATCTCCATATAAAATCTTTCAGTGCTAAATCATTCTTAAATATTACCTGCCTTTCCTAATGGCTCTTTGTATACAACGACTTTTATTTTTCCATACTTTTATATTATAATACCTTTCCATTATATACTCATAACATGTTTTTCTTGTCTGGACCTGATCATTCCTTACCAACTTCCATCTTTTAATATTCTCATAATAATTCATTTTATCTACAGTCATTGTTTCTTATTGTTTTATTATTACATTTTATCCCCATTAATATAACTACACAATCATCCTGCACACTAAAAATTGTATACATTATGCAATACATATGCATGGAGGACAAACAATGACATGATTTTTTAAACCCAATCCTCCATTTCTAATATCACAATAAGATGTACACTTTTTATGAGATTTACTCTTGACCCTCATAAGAAAAAAATGATAATTTGAAGCAACTCTTTTTCAAAATAAGCCAGAAACATATAAACAACACCAATAGACTCCATTTTGCCTAAAACAAAATTATGCAAAACTTTTTTGAAAGAAAACAACTTTAATGATTTCCACATACCAAATATGTGTTTAAAGTGCCCCACTGCTTCTAGTCATGGATATCTAATAATGTTATACTTCCCAAATTTAACACCTAACAAACTAAATTCAGATTTACAAAAATAAACAAAACTAGCCTTACACTTTCATCAAACCCTTTACTCTTTATTTTATTTATTTTTAAACCAACTAAACTCAAGGAATATTCAATTTTAAGTATAGCTTCGTTAGTCTAACCCTTTTCATTAGCTATAATAACTAAAGCATCTGCATAAGCCATGTATAATGGAATCTGTACCAGCCCTCTAGAAAAAATCATCTTTTTCCTTTCTCACAGCATTTAATATAACAGCATAACATAAAGAAGTAATAAGTTTGTGCACTTGCTTCATCTCTCTTTTTACATGAATCTCTTTGTCAAGCCAACCATTTACCACATATTTAACATATGACTTTTCTTATACAGACCTAACAATTTCTACAAACCTATTTTTAAAATCATATAATCTTTACCATTATATCATGTTTCATACTATCATATGCATTTTCCTCATGACATATAACCAACTTTATATTCCTTTCATTTATTTAATTTTCTATCTTTTGTTAACCAAATTAGTCCACTAGGCTTGTGGTATTCTTTTCAGGGGAACCCAAAGTGGTACTCATACTACTAGGGGAAATTTAGTCAGGGCATAGGGGAACTTCTCCTACTTTTCTCATGTATGGGTACACTGTTTAAGGTGGCACTTCCTGTTTTTGGTCCTAGCATTTAGTTGGCTCAAAGAAGCAGGAAGAAAACAGAACATGGAGACAGTTGCAAGTAGCAAACTTAAAAATAATGAAGCTGCAAGTATGGGCTATGAGGCAAACGAGATTGCTGTGACGGAGGTTTTGAATGCTGGTGAGTAATGTTTACAGTGAGAGGATGACACTAGTGAGTTGGAAAAGGCAGTCAAGTCTTTTCCAGGACAGTGTGCAGATCTGATAAAAAAGTAGTGTCACCATTAATGGATTCCAAGGATTTGTTTCAACAAAAAACAATTTGAAGAAGAGGTAGCAACACAAGAATTTGTTGAAACAACCCTTCAGTTGGGAGGGTTGCGGGATGAGTTACTTATGGACATGGCCAACATGAGTGAACTGGAGAATGCCAAAGATTTGTCCTGGGGAGAGTTGATGGAGAAAATTCAGAAGGAGGATATGCAACATGCTAAAGAGATGGTGGTAAAAGGAAAATCATATGCAGTGATGGTGAAGGCTGTAACTGAAAATAGGAAAGAAGAAAAAGTAACAGGTATTAAGAAAAAGAGACTTTTTAGATTGTGTATTGAAAAGATGGAAGATACCAAAATGTACAGATATAATGCATGGGATGAGTTATTTATAACACTATGAATTAAAGCAAGTGAGTTAAGAGCTTTTATACATATAAACCAAGAGACAGTTTGTGACATTATTTTTGAGACTGGCCAGATAATGGAAAAGTTTCTAGAAGAGTATGAGAAAAAGAAAAACTGTGCCATGGAATTCATATGTATTTAAACTTTTTATAGAGAGACAAAGAAAAATATTAATATACAGTTTAGGATTGAAGTAGAAAAAGAGATTTGAAAAGGACATTTATTAAATTTATGCAAAGATGTATTGGATATGTCAAAAGTATATGATAACAGAGATTTGTGGACTGGGTTGTGGGCTTGCAATGTGATTTTGGAAATTGAAAAAGAGAACATTGTACACATACCAATTATTAAAAATGCTGAAGATGACAAAGGCATGGTGAAATATTGGGGGTGGCCTAAAGTGTGTTTTTTAATGTTGAAAAACTGAATAAGAATTGTTTTAAAAGAAGATGCTGTTCATCTAGAAAGATAGGACATTATACAAAGAATTGTGAATTGAGATGTTATAAAAGTAATAAGAAGGGATATTTAGGGGAATGTGAAGAAAATGTAAGTGAGATAACGTCAGAAATAGTACAGACTTTAATAGAAGAAGACCAAAAGAACATGTAGAGAAAGAGCTAGAAATGGTGGAAACACAAATAGAACAATCAAGTACCTTAGATAGAGAGCAAGTATTACAAAAAATACAAATGAAAGATTTAATATCGATAAAAGTGAAGAAGAAGAGTCAGGGATAAGTGATAGTGAGCAGTTGAAATGGAATGTAGTTAAACAAAAAAGAAATTCTATTGATAAAAGGGTAGGGTTGAGAAAAAGAAAATTACAGGAGGTTTTAAGAAGGAAAACTAAAAGAAAATGATGAAGATGGCTGTAATAACACAATATCATCTGTAAAGTCTTAGGACTAAATATTAATAGTTTAAAGAGGTTAGAAAAAAGAATAGGGATTTTGGAATGGTATAAAAAGCAGGAACATGATAGTATTATATTAGAAGACATTAGATTTCTAACAAAAGAAGAGAAATATCAAATGGAAATGTTGTGGGGCAAAATATGATTCAGAATTTAGGGAGAGAAACCTGTTCAGGGGTACCCATTCTGTATAGACATATGATAAAAATTCTAGATATTGCATTTGTTATAGTAGGTAGAACAACAATTCTTGAAGTAAGATGGAAGGCGCAGACTTCTAGAATTAATGCAATTTAGGCATATCTGACAAAAAATGAGAGAAGAGATGTTTCAAAACATTATTCAATATGTAGTAATGAATATGGAAATAATTGTGGTAGGAGATTTTAATTGTAATCTAAGACAGCAGAAAAAGAAAGCTTATGATGTTTAATTAGTATGGGATATTATAAAATATGGATGGTTAGGAATTTGAAAGAAAAATATGTGGACTTTTAGTAGAGGAGAAAAGAAAACTGAACTGTTTTTTTTTTATTTTAGAAGGTTTATTGACAGTAGAAGAAGGTATTCTGATGACAGGTTTTTCAGATCATTTGTCAATTTGGATTGCACTGAAAGGAAATTATGAGCATATAAAACTACGGAATGGTTTAAAAAGAATAAATGAGGTGAAATGAGATGGTAAAGGGAAAGTTGATATATTTAAGTTATTGCAAGATCATGTGGAAATGAGAGAATTTTATAAGGACTGGTCTAAATTGTGGTTGAGTTTTAAACTGAAGTATAAAATGAGTTATTTAATATGTAAAAAGGGAAAAATAAAAGGAGAAAAAATAAAATATAAGAAGGTAAGTAATGATACTATTGACAGTTTAGAAACAAATGATGGAAGTTAAAGAACAGGAATTATATGAGTTAAACAAGAAAAGAATAGAACAATTATTGTACAAGCAAAGATATGTTTTGCAATGAAAAAAAAAAAGAAATTGCACCATATTTGAGTAGAATACTTAAAGAGAATAATAGTGCTATGACAGAAAGGAAAGACTCAGGTATTATGGACAATACAAAAGAGAAAATTATGCAAATAGTAAAATATATATTAGGATAACATTTAAAGGACAGAGAATAAATAGCAATAAGAAATGGAAAGTAGGTACTTTTTCTGATAAAGACAATAAGGATCTGGGAAAATTGTGATAAAGGAATTAGATAATGTCTAAAAAGTAGTTAACCTGGAATTGGCGGCAAGTCTGGATGGGACAGAATATGAAATGTAGAAGACTATGACATTAACTCAAAAAATAAATATTTTTAAAGGTATTAAATGAATGGATAGATAGAAGATTACTGTATAAGGAACTGTGTAGTGGTGTAATCAGTTTTATATGGAAACATGTGCTAAATGTGAGATACAGAATTGGAGACCAATAGTATTAAATAACATGAACTATACAATTTTTATGAACATTTTACAAAATGAAATGGAAGAGAATGTAGGTAAAGCTGTAAATGAATATGTATATGGTATAAAAGGAAAAAAGAGCTCAAGAATTGTTATTGATAAGCAGGGAATTTGTAGATTATATACTGTATAGAAACAATCAAACAAAAATAATGGCAGGGGATTTGAGTAAAGCCTTTGATTTAATTCATCATAATACATTATGGGAAATATTTGAAGTTAAAAGATAAAAATGTTTGTATTACAGCATATAAGTTCAATATAATTAAGGTATTAATAAATCATTAGTTAAGTAAAAATATACTGCTTCAGAAAGGTATAAGACAAGGGTGGCCATTGAGTGGTATAATACTTGTGTTAGTAATTAATGTGATTTCATACAAGTGAATAAAAAAATGGGAAGCATGATTTAATACGATAATGATAAAAGTACTTGGAATAAGTTTTGGGAAACAAGAAATTACAGAGATGATATGGAAAGAAAAAATAGAAGAAATGAAAAATACTTGTCTGTTTTGGAAATCTTTTACACTTTTTTAAAGAAAAAAATGCATTTAATTAATTCAATTCTAATGTCTAGAATTGCTTATTTAGCAGGTGTTTTCAGTATTCCTTTAACATATGACAAAGAAGTGTATAATACATTTTTCCTTTATTTGGGGTTCTAGATTAAATTCAGTTAAAGGGGGATTTTATATGTTAACAAGGAAGAAGGAGGCCTAGGTTTGAAGAACCTGATAGCTTATACAACATCATTACATTTATACAGAATAATGCAATGCCTAAAGGATAAGGATGTTTCTCTTTTAACACAGATATTAAGTTTGAAATATAAGATGGAATGGTTATTATTTTTTAATTTAAAAAAAAAGAGGGCATGTTATCATAATGAAATAAAAAATATCAAGATAAAATTATGCTTTGGAAGATAAATGTTAATGAGATTGAAGTCAAGAGGAAATTATTTTATAATAATATTATGGAAAAGTATATATATATATATATATATATATATATATATATATATATATACACACACACGAAAAGAGTAGCATTAAGGAAAAAAAGAGTGCAATTAAATCAAGAATAGGAAGATATAAAGACATGTTGGAGTGTCAAGATTTCCAATGGAGGTTGACAATACAAACATTGCCAGTGAAGGTGAATATGGCTTACAAAAGTGAAAAGGATAGAAATTGTCCTTATTGCAATGAATTTGAAACTAATGAACTTATTTTTAGGGTGCAGAATAATTAAAACTTTATGGAAGAAGATTTTGGATCTTGGGGTGGTGGGGTAGCTGTGCTATTTAAGTCCACCCTAACAGTAACTAATGACACCCAGTAACCTTCCCTGATTAACAACGCTGAAATTTTCATCACCAAACTACAAATAAATAAAAATAAATGTAGATATATTGTCTCCATTTATATACTCCTGGTAAAAATATCAACACCCTAGAAAACATCCTATACTAGCTAACCTGCAACTATCCCCAGGAAACAATAGTCTTAGGTGACTTCAACATTGACTGGAACACCTGTTCCTCTGAATCCTCTAGTACCCATATAAACCTCCATGGTTTTACTCAGACCATATCCTCCCCCACTAGGTATAGCAAAAACAAAGGCAAAGATAACATCTTAGACTGGATTATCAATGGTCACCCCCAAATGTACAAGCCAGGTACACTATCCGATGATTTAAGTGATCACTGCCTTACCTCTATTAGGCTCAAAGCTGACAATATCCATCAACACACCTATAAAGCAATACATACCAATAAAAACTTTAACCTTGACAACTTCCAATATGATCTCAAGGCTTGCAACTGGTCAGTCCTTAAACTACTCCCACTAGACGAGGCCGTGTCTTTCTTTAATACTAAATTCCTCACTATCCTTAACTCACATGCTCCCACCTGCACCATCAGAGCCAAAACAAGAACTTCCCTGTGGCTAACTAGAGACACAAAATCCAAAATCACACATCAAAATAAGGCCTGGACCACTTGGTATGTTACTAGAAACACACTAGATCAAGTCAGATATCGTCAATTAAGGAATGACACTAAAAAATCTATCATTCTAGATAAAAATAACTACTATAACCTCCTGCAACAGAAACACCAAAATAAAATGTCAAAAGTTCCTAGCTGGAATAAATAACCTCCTCCACCCAGGCCATACCACCACTCCTACCCCATCAGGGGCCCTTGATAAATCACCAATTGAAATTGCTAACACCTTCAATAGCTTCTTTACCGAGACTATCCAGGCACTAGCCACCCACCTCACTCCCACCTGTTCCAACTCCAGCACTGATACAGACAGCCCTGACCTACCCACTATTTAACTCTCCTTTAGCTTTCAACCTGTCCCTACTCCCCTAATCTGAGCCCTTATCAAAAAACTGAAACCCACTACTTTAGCTGCTGACCTCCTCCCTGCTGAATACTTGCAAAAACTCATGGATGCCATAGCACTCCCTGCCTCTATCCTCATTAATAGATCCATCTCTGAGGCAACCATCCCATCAATATGGAAAATATCACATGTAATACCCCTCCATAAAGGAGGTAGTTCCATAAAACTGTCTAACTTTAGACCTATAGCCATTCTATAACCACTAGCAAAAATCTTGGAAAAATGCATCCACAAACAACTTATGTACTATCTTAATAAAAACAAACTGCTGGCTGACTCTCAGCACTGTGTCAGGCCATACCATAGTACAAATAAATCCAAAAAGTAAAAAGTGGAAAGCAGGCAGGCAAAACACGATCACTTCTCCTTAGGGCAACCAAATCCCAAATGTGTCATTTCTGAATTAATATTCCACTGTATGGCTGGTCCCGTAGTCTTCCAAATGCTTTAGTTGTAGGATATATGACCACAGGCTGCCATGGAAAGAGTAACAAATGTCCTCTAATAAACCTCACAACAAACGCACCACTGAACTGTACAACATTTGACATCATTAAGGGTTGGGCCACCTCACCAGGCTCTTCATCCAATGAGACGAGAGCAGTGAGTACTGCACCACCATCCCAAAATTAATTATGTGCTACCTTGCAGAAAACAAGCACTCGCTGTCTCTATCCTCATTAATAGAACCATCTCTGAGGCAACCATCCCATCAATATGGAAAATATCACATGTAATACCCCTCCATAAAGGAGGTACTTCCATAGAACTGACTAACTTTAGACCTATAGCCATTCTATCACCACTAGCAAAAATCTTGGAAAAATGCATCCACAAACAACTTATGTAATATCTTAATCAAAACAAACTGCTGGCTGACTCTCAGCATGGCTTCAGGCCATACCATAGTACCACTTTGGCTCTCCTATCTTTCTCTAACATCATTAACCTTAATTGAAATAACAACAAACTATCCTCAGCACTCTTTCTTGACCTTTTAAAGGTCTTCCTCATGGTTAACCATCAGCTAATTCTCAGTACCCTGAAAACTATCTTCTTAGACCATCACTCTCTACAATGGTTTCAATCCTACCTAACTGGTAGACAGCAGGTTGTACTATGGCAGGATAAGATGTCAACTCATCTCCCAATCACCCTAGGAGTCCCACAAGGCTCCATACTAGGTCCCCTGCTCTTCTCAGTCTTTATTAATGATCTTCACTCCACCATCCCAAATGCACACTGCATCCAATATGCAGATGATTCAACCATGATATGTTCTGCCTCCTCTCCAACAAATCTGCTATTCTTAACCCAGAATGCTTTCAACGCCATAGAAAACTGGCTAGCTAATCGCCGACTGCTCCTGAATCCTAACAAAACCAAGCTGCTACTTTTCTCCCCTACCTGTAGGTCCTCTCCTCCATTCTTCACTATTAAGTCGAACAATGGGACCATTATCTCCCCAGATGACCAAACTAAGCTCCTAGGAGTATTAATAGATAATAACCTTAAATTTGATACGGATGTTAACCATACAATTAAGTCCATTAATAAAAAACTTGGCTCCCTGTACAAGCTTAAACCTTTCCTCACCCCTCTTGTTAGGGTTGCTATTTTACGTACCCATCTTCTCTCTACCCTTCTTTATGCCTCTCCAGTATTTACCAACCTTTCCAAAACTGACCTCAACAAACTATCCTCCTGTTACAACCACATAGCTAGATTTGCTACTGGTATGGCATATAGGACTCTCCACTGTAACAACTTAAAACTACTTGACTGGCTAGAATTTCCTACCCTTCTTCAGTTCAACCAGCTTATAGTAGTGCACAAAGTACTCAACCAATCTGAAAATACCCCAGCCCTCAAAAACATTATCAGCCCACATAGTGCTCTCAGGCCACTATAATCATCAAATAAACTATTGGTCCTAACCCTAAAATCCAATAACTCTCCTGAGGATTCTCTATTTGCCAACTCTGTTGGTAAAGCTTGGAACCTACTAACTGCAGATGTTACACAGGAATCTTCATTACCCCTATTTAAAAAAGTCCTCAAAATACTATAAAATCACACTGGGTCTGCCCTTGCTTAAACCCTGACTAACCCAACACTGCAATAATTGTTTTTTTACTCAACTGCTTATTAGCAAACTAACCATCCTACATTTCAAATGAGTTATTGTATAATTGACAGCTTTGCCTGTTTATACCTTGTGTTAAACTTTGAGAAATATTGTATCTTTTTCACCCTGTTTTTGCTCTGTTTTTGTAATTGTTTTTGTACAATAAGTGGAGCTTCTCTCCCCGGGCTTCCGCTGAAAATGGACATGTATCCAGTCGGACTATCCCAGTCAACAAATGTAAAATAAATATAATTATTTGGAGGGTTTCACAGAAGTAAATAAATTAAGCATGGACATAATTGAATTTAGATATTATAAAAACAAAAGTAGAAATTGTGTAAAAAGAATTGATAAAAATGTTTTTATAATGTAGCTGATTTTCAATCAAAGAGTGAAGGAAATTCTGTTTAATGAAAATGGGATTTAGCTATGATATTAAAAAATAAGGTTTTGGTTATGAAAGCTGGTGTGGGGGGTCAGACAGTAAGAAATGTTTTTGTTTTTGTTGTGTGGACATTGGAAATAGTGTTTATAATGTATATAGCATAAATTATGTATATGGAATGTAAGTACATATGATTATTTTAAAATAAAGGACCCCTTTTCTTTCTGATAGGTGTTGTGCAATATTTTCCATTCACTTAAGCTACCACCAAATCAAACATATGTGACCTTGGGTCAAAATGGAAAGCTGAAAAGTCAGCAAGCAAAGGAGAGTAGCAGCGCTGAACCTGAATTAATCCTCAAGTCTTGGTGAGTACCTTCATGAGGTGGACCCTTTTTTCTACAAAATCTCACCAAGATGACACTGATATATAGACTGTATTTATATAGCATATATCATGGACAGAAGTAGGTCAAAAAATGAAAAAAGATAACTGGGTGCACAAAACTCAGGATAAAAAAGTGCCCAATCCTGGCAGGCGCACTGGTGCCCAGACTGGAAAAAATGACAGTGTATAATCCTTAAAATACGGAAACATTCTGAGAATGGGGCCAGGCCAAACCTAGGAGGAGGATGCCCCCCCATTGCAGAAGAAAGCAGCAGTCCAAAAAAAACACAAAAACTGATTGGCCAAAGAAGAGCCATAAAAACGATAGAGTGGACTGTTCAGGATAAGAAAGAAATTATGTATTGTTACTATTATGCAAAAAGCCCAGAATTTCCAGACACAAGATACACAAAAAGATTAAGAGAAACATTAGTAGAAAGAAAAATACTTCCACAAGAAAAACTGTCAGAAGCTTCAAATAAAAATTTGTGGTCAACACAACAGATTTTTGAAAAACAGTATATAGACCACAAAACTTTGATCTGTTTGGAAAAAGAAGCATATGAGGAAGTGCAAAAATATAAACAACAAAATTTAGATATTTTTGAAAAGTATAAAAAAGAAATATGGACATGGGAAAGAAAGAGGGATTTGATATGGTGCAATATTTATGCAAAGGCGAAAGCCAAATTAATCAACATAAAGAAGGCAGCCCCAAAGATATTCAAAGAGAAATTCAGGCAAAGGCATCCAAACATGGAAAATTATTTCACAATAAAAAATAACATCACAAAGAAGGAATGTAGAAAAGCATTTTAGAAAAGTAGAAGTTAAAAAATAGAATTTGAAGTTATGGAGTGCCTGCGAAGTGAAGGATTTGATGTAGAAGTTCTAACACAGGTTACATCACAGCATGATGGAACGAGTCCCAAAAATAAGGAGAAACAGGAAGATCAGGAAATGTCTGAGGAAGAAATATGGACATGAGAAAGATGGCACAGTGGTGTAGTCGTAGCATTGTCACCTCACAGCAAGAGGTTCTCTGATTCGATTCTCAGATGGGGTTCCTTCTGTGTGGCGTCTGCATGTCCTTCCTGTTTTCATGTGGGTTTCCTCTGGGTGCTCCAGTTTCCTCCCATGTTACAAAGACATGCATGTGGAGCATTTCTCCCTGGGCCTCCACTGAAAATTGGCTTTGCTCCAAGTTGGACTTTCCCGGTTAACAAATGTTAAATAAATAAAAATAAAATAAAAATAAATAAAATAGAGAGTTAATATGGTGTAATATATATGCAAATGTGAACACAAAACTAATCAATACAAAAAGAGCAGCACCAAAGATATTTGAAGAGAAATACAGGCAAAGGAATCTGGACATGGAAAACTTTACAATACAAAAAAAATAAGAAGACAAAGGGGAAAAGTAGAAAAGGAGATCTGTAATGGAGGAGTTAAAGAAATAGAAACTGAGGTTATGGAGTACCTCCAAAGTGAAAGATTCAGTGTAGAAAATCTAATTCAGAAAGGAGCACTAAAGGATAGTACAATGGAACTTCAAATTAAGGGGAAACCAGTGGAATGGGAAGCAATTGGTCAGGTGCCACATGAAGATATTTTGGAGACTTCCATAGGAAATGAGTATAAACATTCACTTGAAGCTGGATGGCAAGGAAAGGAACAGGAAACTGTGATAACTCTGACACAGTTAATGTTGAGGAGTGATAGGCCAATGAGTTCTCATATGACAGAGCAATGGATGACACAGGATGAAGTTGAAGAGAATGTGCCATAGGAAGATGCAATAGAACTTTCTATAGAATGCCCACAGGAAATGGAAAACAGAAAATGTTCCCTAAGTTTAGACGAAAATGAGCTAAGAGAAGAGTTGCTTGACTTAATAGAGATAGAAAGACATATTAAGATCAGTGAAAGAAATAGATTGCAGAAGGTCAATAAAACCCCAAAAGTCAGAAGTTTGTTAAAACAAATGAACACAATAATTAGGACTGTACATACAGATCCTTGCAATATAATGGAAGCAAACAGGATATATTACTAAGCAGCTAAATTAATAACTGACAAAGTTCTACCACAAGAACACAGGGTAGTGAGAGAGAGAAAGGGAAGAAATCGAATATCATCATGGAAGTATCAAATAGAGAAAACTATAAAGCAAGTAAGACAAAAAGAGTCACTGTTAGAAGACTATAGGGGAGGGAACAGATCAACAAAAATACTTAGAAAGATAGATGTGATAAAAGCAATGCACAGTATTAGAACAGATCAGGATCTATCATGCACTTTCACAAATAAACTAAAAATCTCAGCACAGGCGGAAAAATGTAGAAGATATGCAGATAAATATAAAGGAAAAGTACAAAATAAGCAATTTATTGATGACACAAAAAAGTTTTATAGAGAATTGGGAGACGAGGTAAAAGGAATTGAAAGATCACCCAAAAAAGATGAAATAGATACATTTTAGAGAAGTATCTATGAAGATCCTGTGGAACATAACAAAGATGCTAAATGGATAGAAGAAGTAAAAGAAAGAAATGGGATGAAGTAACAGCCAGAGAGATTGAAACAAAATTAAGGAAAGCCTCAAACTGGAAAACCCCTGGCCCAGATGCAGTACCTAACATCTGGTTAAAAGTATTAACATCTTTGCTTGAAGATTTATCCATGAGCAAGAACTATTTATATGAACACCCCGAATAGACACCAACCTGGCTTACAACAGGAAAAACAATGCTCCTACTTGAGTGAACCTGCAAGCTACCTTAAAAGTTATAGACCAATAACTTGCCTTCCGACGATGTATAAACTATTCACTGGAAATGATGCAGATAGAGTCTATAGTCATTTAGAAGAAAACACAATTATGGCAATAGAACAAAAGGGCAATAAAAGAAAGTTATATGGAACAAAGTATCATTTGCTGTTAAATAAAGTCATAGTGGAGAACTGTAAAAAGGGGAAGAATCTAAGTATGGCATGGATTGACTACAAAAAAGCATTTGATAGTATCCCATATTCATGGATAAAAGACTGCTTAAAAATGTATAAGATACACCCTACACTGATCAACTACATTACAGTGACCATGAAACAGTGCCAGACCACTTTGCAATTAAGCCATGATAAAGGACAAATTATTATTCCATGGATAAAAATTCAAAGGAGGGATATTCCAGGGGGGACTCTCTGTCATGGCTGCTATTCTTCCTTGCCCTTAACTCATTAAGCTGTCTACTTAACAGCTTAGGCATGTGTATAATTTGGATCCTAGAAAACAACAAAATGTAAAGACTTCTCATCTTCTGTTTGTTGATGATTTGAAACTATATAGCTTATCAGATGAGGAACTGAAAGTTATCAAAACTTTTTCAGATGATATAAGAATGTCATTTGGTCTTGATAAATGTGCAAAAGCAACCTTTAAAGCAGGAAAACTGCAGAACCAAGAAAACATCAGTTTGGGACAAGAATGTGATATAAAAGAACTTGAGTAAGAGTGAGTGTATAAATATTTGGGAATTGATGAAGGATCAATAATAAAACATGAACAAATGTGAATAAAACTTAGCAAGGAGTACTTTAGAAGACTTAAATTAATCCTGAAAACAGTGTTGATATCTAGGAACAAAATCCAAGCTATAAACCAATTTGCTCTTCCTGTCCTAACTTACAGCTTTGGAGTGATTGACTGGCCCCAAAACGTGTTGGATACATTAGATCGGAAAACAAGAAGGATGCTTCATGCTCACCAAATGATTTATAGAAATCAGTGCATACCAGGATTATATATTATCCATTCCAAAGGAGAGATGGGTCTCCTTGAAATTGATTACATGTACAGATCTGCAATCATGGAACTGCACACATATCTGCTGACTTCACAAGACCCAAATGCAGTGAAAATTTTGAAACATGAGGAAAATAAATCTAAGATGACTTCCCTGCTAGTAGAAGCATATCAGCATCAAGCAGAAAAAGAAATCAAACCACAAGTGGATAAAATCCAGGCAGCAACTGAATGAGCAAAAAAACAAAAAAAGAATATAAGGTGAAGGACCAGATGAGAAGACAAGAAATGTGGAAAATGCATAAATATAGTTACAAGTATAGAAAACTTCTGGAAGAACCTCATGTTGATCAGGAATGAATGCAGGAATGGTTAAAGAGAGGCAAATTTAGACCAAGAGGTGAAAGGTTAATATTGGTGGCTTAAGATAGTGGGCTATGTACACACTGGTTTACAAAGTACATTGAACATGTGGGAGAAACAGACTAATGTAGGATTTGTAAAACAGAATTGGAAACAGTTGCACATCTCATTGCTGGTTGAGACATATTAATGGCAGAAGGGCTGTATACTGAAAGGTATAATAATGTAACAAGACTGTTACACTGGGGATTGTGCAACTATTATGGTATTGAAGTGGCTGAAAAACACTGAAAACAAGTCTACATCCCATGGGATCATCCATTACCAACAGTTCAAAAGATAGATGCTAGAAAACCAGATATAGTGGTCCAAAAAAAGAAGACAAAAGTAGCATTGATCATTGAAATTGCTACACCCAGTGACTACAGTCTTCTGTGTACAGAGAGACACAAAGTCATAAAATATCAGGAATTTCAAGTAGAAATGAGAGCAATGTGGAAGAAAGATACACAGCTAGTTTCAACAGTAGCAGGAGCAATGGGTCTTATAAAAAGAGTCTACAATCATATTTAGATATGCTACCAATATATGTAACTCCATACGAATAGTAGAAGGAGTCATTACTGGGCACATTGCAGGTGCTGCAAAGTGCACTTTTGGCTGACATCAAAGAGTGAAACAATACTAATTTCATGACTTAAGGAATGGGGTCCATTCCTGTCATGGTATTAGAATCCCAAAAGAGTTGCAGAAATTAAAAAAGGGAGAGAACTAGGTTTGCCATCTTATCTAAAGGATACCATGTTCAGGAGTGCATCAGCCCCTTATGCTGTACTGAAATGTCAGCAATCCATGTATCTGTTATTGGAATAGAACTCGCAGCCTTCTGTATCAGTGGTGGGTGTGTTACCTGTTGTACCACTGACACTGTTATAGTCACATAACTCACAGTTTCTTTAAGAATTTCATTCATAGTAATTTAGTACATTTTCCCACTACACCATATATTTCTTCTTTAGTTGAGTCTTATAAAATTGTACCTAAACTCTTTTGCATTATATTCATAAAAATATAATCAGTATTATTGTGTTAAGCATCTCCAATTTTTATATCTTTTAATCTTCTTTTTATTAATAAATACAATTCATAATACTGCCACAGACTCTTGTGTCCAAAAATCAGTTTTCTCAATTAATTCATTACCCGTAACAGTACATTTTTTCAACATCTAATTGCTTATAAAAATTATATCCTAAACCTTCAGGTTCAGGAGCAGCCATTCCTTTTATATTCTTTGATACATCATCAAATTCTTTGATAGTTATATCATTTTCTTAATCAGTCATAGTCTCATCATCCAATCTATCAATACCCCAATCTTTTTCTTCTTTACTATCATTGGCATTATATAAATCTGAAATATATTTTTGTATTACATCCATAATTTCTTTTACATCATAGACAATATTATGTTTATCACCCTTGATAGAATGTATGCTTCCTTCATCATTCTTTTTTTAAGAAATGTTTTATTAATTTAAAACAATTACAATATATACACAGAAAGGAAGAAATTCAACATCACATACTGCTATACAGTGTTAGGAATACATTGAATCATCAAGGTAATCTTACACAATTAATACATTAAGAGTCTTGTTATTCCAACAATAACATTGCAAAGCTATACTACCCACTAAAAGTCTTAGTATGATTTATAGATCTTGTTCTGATCACTTTCTTTTCAGTTTTACATAGCATTGCTGTTAAACTTAAAAATTCTTTGAATGTAGGAACTGAATTTAATTTCCACTTTTGTAACAAGTTTTTTAGCTACTGCCAGAAGACTCCAGAACATTTTTGTTGTCTTTTACAGATGAAGGAAGTGGAGCATTCATTAGTATTATTGATCTAGTTAAAGAACAATTATGAGACCATAACCCCTTAAAAACATACTTATCTCTTCTCAATATACATTTAATTTTTCACAGGCCATATACACGTGTGTATAATCAGCTTTTACATCTTTACTACATCTCCAATAGACTGAAAAAGTCATTTTACTAAACTTAGAAATTTTGTAGAGAGTAGCAAACATTATAGGTATATATTTAAACATAAAACTTTCCATTATAAACTTGAAGAAGTTTAACTATCTGAATTAAGTAACAAAGTTTTATTGTTATCAATCCACTACTATCTAAAAAGTTCCAGAATTTTGTGTCAAAATTATTATTATTATTTATACTTAACTTATATAACTTGGACAAGATTCCTTTGCAGGTCAAGTTTCCTTTGATGATAGCATTCATATATTCATATAATGGGAGAATAGTGTTCTGTTCTCATATTCATATTATCTAAAATTCATTTAATTTCTTATTGATGGATAATATTTACTAGTTAATGGATTCATCCAACTTATAATCTTTCATTAAATATTCTTGTGACTTAGCTTTTCCTTTTTCTAAGCAATCAGGTCATAATAAAAATCCATTCTTTTTAGTAATTTTGTTTTTAACATTGTTCTCAGTTTCCTTAAATCTAGAGGAGTCTGCAATGGGGAAAGCCAAAAAAATTCCATTTTGATATGAATGGCATTTTAAAAACATATTTCTTAACTGTTTTAAGAATTGATTTCATATATGCAGAGCCAAAGACTGAAAATGAATTTCCTTCTAAGATAAATTTTATTAACCAGATAAAAGGATTGTTATATATTTTTAATATATCATATTTAGGAAATTTATAAGAATTAGGAAAAATCTGCTCCTGAATGGTTTTCCATTGACTAGGTGAGTTGAATTTATCCAGAGTTAAAATTTGAAGCAAACAAAAAAAAAAATGATTCTACACCTGGGAAGCGAATACCAACATACTTCCATAATCCTATATGATTTGTGTAAGCACTTCTCAGCTTTTTGGGATACCACAAGAACGAAAGAAGTTAACATTTTTTCCATTTTCTTTAAAAATTTTTAAAGGTATTAAAGCTATTGAATGTACTATATATATATATATATATATATATATATATATATATATATATATATATATATATATATATATATATATATCTACATACATACATACAATCCCTGGTAATATAATCATTTTAATAAGTACTAACCTATTCTTGAAAATAAAAAAAAAACTTTCATTCCATTTTTAATACGAAGTAGCACTTCAATTATTTTTCAAAATTATTAATAATAATCTTATTCACATCTTGATAGATTTTTATTCCTAAATATTTTTAGTTTTTCCTTCCCAATTTTATTTATATTTATATTTAAACTTACTATCTAGTAAATGATTTAACATTAAAGTTTCTGCTTTATTATTATTAAATTTCAGCAGTGATACTTCTTGAAAAGTTTCAATTTCCTCATCTATTTCTTTGATTTAATAATTTAAATATTCTACAGTTAGTAACATATCATCTACAAAAAGCTGTATTTTAAATTGACAATCTCTGTTAACTGAGAATCCATAATTTTTTAATTATTTCTAATATTATTAGCTAATGGTTTGATAACTAATGCAAACAGTAGAGGGGACAAGGGACACCCTTGCTTTGTGCATTTTTTAAAGTGAATCCCTGAGAAATGTAAGATCCAATTTTAACATCTATACAGTTCTTTTTAATATTACAATAAATTGCTTTGGAAATGTAAATGCTTCCAAAGTTTTAAATGAGTAGTTCCATTCTGCAGAATCAAAAGCTCTCTCAATATCTAAGCTAATTAGGGCCAATTTCTTGTTCATCTCTTTTGCTAAATCTAAGATAGTTACTACCCTTTTATATTGTCATATATTAATCTACTGATTATAAACCCTGTTTGATCTTTATTAATTAATTTATCTATTATATCTCTTAATCTTGTAGGATGGAGGTAAATGTTGTATAGTCTACATTTAATAATGAAATAAGTCTGTATGAAGAAACTAACTTATTATCTTTTCCTTAAGTGTAGGTGAGATACAGAACATTTCCATGAGGATAAAATTATTTTGTCACTCTGAATTATTATTACTTTATTATACAACTTTGACTTTTGACTTTGAATTATCTTGAAAATGTCACTCAGTCATTTTAAAATATTTAATGGCAGCAGACTATATAATTCTATACTTAAACCATCTAACCCTGGAGCTTTACAAATTTTCCTTTTTTAAAGCTTCTTTAACTTCTGTTAGGTGAATAGGCTTATTCAACAAAAATATTTGTCTGCCTTTAAGTTTATTAATACATTTTTCTTTAAATATGTGTCAATTTTGTAATCATTAGAATTATTATTTTTATCCTTATTAAGATCCTTGTGGATATTTTAAAAAATATTAAGCATTTCCTTTATGTCTGAAGTAAGTTTATTAGTGTGAGAATTTCTATTATTGATTTGTGCTTTTTTGCTTAATATCTTATTTCTATTAGCCAATCTGTGTAGATTTTTGAAGTCATGACATAACTATGTTATTTAATTTATTATAAAGCTATTTCCACTTTATACATTAACACCGTTGGACATTTTGTCATTATTTTTTGATGACTTCAGTATTACCTAATTTCTTTATTTTTTGTTCAAACCTTGCTTTGTGTATTTCATATTGTATTTCTAACAACTCTTTGCACTCTTTTATTTTATTACTAGCCCGTTTTCCCATTGCATCTTTAATATGCATTTTTAAGGCATCTGATAGTATGTCTTTACTAATCTGACCATTATCATTCAAAGATAAAAAAAAATCCTTGATTTGTTCCTTAAGATAACACTTAAATTCTTTCAATTGTATATTATGTATATATATATATATATATATATATATATATATATATATATATACTGGGATTCTATAAATAATCTGATATTTCTTTACATCCGTTAATATATTAATACTTAGTGCATTATGATCAGATAAAGGACAATGAATCATTTTAAAATAATTCACTTTATTAAGTAAATCTGTAGATCCATAAATCCTATCGGTTCTAGTTTGCAGCTCATGTGCATAAGAATAATGAGTGAAGAACAATGACTTATAGTCTATTTTAATATTAAATCAACTAAATTATTATTACTAATTCTTCTGTGTAGTGCTTTAGCTGATGACAGAATTTTGGCTTTCTTCTGTTTGCTTATATCTTCTATACTAGATATGCAGTTGAAATCCCCTGCTAAAATCAAACTACTCTTCCAATGACTTTGTGTTAAGTTTAAGTGATCTTTAGTCACTCTTACACCTATTCCAGAGATCCAGTAAAAAATAGTTTGTGTATAGAGCTTGCCATTATATTTAATTTTTACAAATGTATACATTTCTTTGGGGTCATTAATATATTTCTTGACCTTAGGTATTATAGTAGATTTTCTCCAAAGTATAGCAGTTCTTCTCCTGTTTTTGCTAAAATAAGCAGATGATAACATTTCATAACCTATGCTATTTAAATATTGTATATCTTTATCTATCAAGTATGTCTCTTGCAAGAATATAATCTCGCCTCTATTCAATTTTAGA
The DNA here is from genome assembly GCF_019279795.1 of Protopterus annectens. Classification (NCBI taxonomy): domain Eukaryota; kingdom Metazoa; phylum Chordata; order Ceratodontiformes; family Protopteridae; genus Protopterus; species Protopterus annectens. The sequence goes on from NC_056726.1 coordinate 1,336,853,278, forward strand.
TATCTCATTAATGATTTCATTTTGTTGCCATTATTTAATTAATTTACATTAATATATAATAGATTAGAACTATCCATACTGTGTATTTAAAAATATATATTTTAAAAGAAAATATTACACATTTATACATCATATTAATTTAATTTAATTTCATTTCATATAAGACTGTAATGCATTCATCCAACACTATCTTAACATTACACATTTTGACTCCTTCCTTTCTGTGAACTAAACTACTAAACCTTGACAATAACAGGTCTATCACTGTAACTGTATATATATTACTAATAAAACACAATTGCCCATGGATACCAAAGTTCTTAGTTTGCCTATTGAATAGAAAAACTACTGTACTATTTATTTACCTGCCAATAGCTAAAATGCATAAAAATAATTGTCAAAAGCTACTGTGACTTACAAATAATTAATATAATATTATATATAAGTTAAAATAACAGACTATTACTTAGTTATTTACTTTACCATTTAAAACTATTCCATTACTACATAAAAGTTTAATAATCATCTTCCATTATTCACAAATATTAAATAATCCAACAAATGTGCTATATACCTGTTTATGTAATGGTAGTATAAATTATCCATGAAATATTTCTAAATTATCCACTCATTCACCATTATTATAACTAAATCTCTAAATAAAAAAGTAGAACAAAGTGGGACCTGAAGAGATAAAGATATCTGTAAACTTACAGGTGACAGGCAATCCTATCATACTAAATTATTATACTAAAGGAAAATCAGTGCACATATATATTGATCATGCTGGAAAAAAAAAAAAAAAAAAAAAAATATATATATATATATATACATATATTTTATAGATCTTGCAAAAGTTCTGCATTAATTTTAAAAGTACAAGTGTCTATATCTAAAAATGTATCTAAAACACTCAATATGGTAAATATCAAAACATTTAAAAATCATTTAGCTTATTAAACTAATTCATAAAAATATGTACATTAAGAGAGTCATACTGCGGTGGTGGTGCTGCAGTAGCGTTGTCGCCTCACAGTTAGACGTTGCCCGTTCGATTCTCAGTGCGTCTTCTGTGTGGTGACATGCGTGAATGGGCATTCCTTCATTGAAGGTTGTGCGTTAGGCCCAGCAAGCCAGCATGTAAAAATCTACTGCCAATCATTAGCGGACTGGAGTTCTGTTGTGGCGACCCCTAACCGGGAAAAGCCGAAAGACACAAACAAACTGAGGCCAAAGGGAGTGTCTTGCTATTTCTACGGAGTCAAGAAAAAAACATTTGCAGTTTATATATTGTACTGAAAAGTTAAAATGTGCTTAATTCAAATCCCATTCTCCCTTCCTGGTTTCAAACATATTTAAAATTTTACTTTACTTTCAATCAAAATAGATGTACTGATTCAATAATGTAACACTCAAATTTCAGCTCTGTCTTGTGAAATGACGTATTTTAGATAGTATTAGTGAATTTAATAACATGCAATATGCAAAAAGCTTCAAGGTTCACATAACCAAACTTTAAATTTTAGCTTTCAGGATGTTTTCAAATAGTTTTATATGATTTTTCTATGTAAATTATATGCAATTTTGTAAATTCACATTTCTGCCATATGTCATACATATCTTTCTTATAAGTAATTTATTTAAACACATTTTTATGTCTTATTTGTCCACTAATATTCTATGTTATTATATATAGGTTGTATTTCTAAAATCTCCCATCAAAGAGCTGTTTAATCATCAGCTCTCTATTAGAGAATACAGTATGTTTCCATATTTTTTAACTTACTGATACTGCTATTTTTTAATAATATATATATATATATATATATATATATATATATATATATATATATATATATATTTAAAGAATTCATGTGTTTTAATTTGAATGTGTGCTTTGACCATTGTGAACTGCTGTTGTGATCTGAGCTTCACATCCTGACATTAGAATTTGATTACAGCATGTGGAAATGACAACTCACAGCAAATTCCTCTGTAAGTTTTTCCTTTTTATTAATTCTTTTAAACTGTTGTAAGCAGTAACAAACACATAACTTTGCTTTCTTCATTAATATGTACAGTTTCAGTTAATGACACAACAGCATAAGCCTATAACATTCAACATAATGCAAACAAATTATATGTCAGAAACAGCTCAATATAAAACAATTTGTTTTACAAATTCTTCACTTCTAAGAAAAGAAAAATATGTTATTTTCAGTAGAATTCTTATATATATATATATATATATATATACTTAGAAAGAAAAAGACAAGACAGACATGAGTGATGAACTTTGACATAGATTTTCTTCAAAACAGCTCAAGGAGCAGGTGGGAAGCAAGGCAAGCAAGAATCTGGCATTCTCTCACAAGTGGAACATTATTTTGTTCTCAAGCTATTTTTTAACTAATTGCTTCATAAATGACCTATGAAAGGAATCTGTTACACAGAAACAAAGAAAGTACTTTAACACTTCTAATTAGCATATTACTTAGATCTGTCATTCAGATAACCCAACGATGCACTGAGTAAGCAAAGTTAAACAAATTATTAACTTATATAGTCTTAATGTTACCAATTATTTTTCTTATAATTTAATGACATTCTCTTACAAGAAGTATTTAACATTTATAAATACTTTTAAAAGTCTAGTTACATTAAATATATTGAAGCTTTCATTGTTGTAAGTATAGCAAAACAGTGAGACTAACCAGTTCTATCCCTTATCATGAAAAATGTTTTAGTTTAAAATATAAATACATATTTACATAAGCTTCAAAGCTTAAAGTTCAATACAAGCTTTTACTTAAAGGGTAAATCTATTGTTTCAGAAAATAAAAGTCCTGCATTTAGAGACTAAAAATCACTTGTTTGTATTTATTTATTTAACATTTGTCTGACTTGGAATAAAGCTGTTTTTTCAGTTGATGCCTAGGGAGAAATGCTCCAGATGCATGTCATGTAATGTGGGAGGAAACCAGAGTACCCAGAGGAAACCCACAAGAATGCAGGGAAGACATACAGACTTCACACAGAAGGCACCCCAACCGAGAATCTAACTGGAGAACCTCTTGCTGTGAGGCAACAATGCTACCACTGCAACACTGAGCCATCCTAATAGTATTATTTTTAAGCTTTTTAATCTAAGAAGCAGTTTTTAGGAATTAATCTCAATCTGTATCTAGAAGGATATGCTGTCACAATCAATTTCTTCAGTATTATTAAAGATTTTATTTCTGATAACAAAAATGGATGCCTCCTCCAGTGTGTCAAATATTTTCAGAAAGAAATAATTTGATCTTTGCAGGAAACACCAATTTGGCTTTAATGTTGTTCTTTTTTAAGTTCCTTTTCCAGTGCTAAGCAGGATTTTCTTTTACTCAGTACTTTACTGGAATAATCATTGTGAAATGTGACTAAATATTTACCTATTTTAAAAAGTGGCTGGACCATGCTGTTTTTAATATTTGATCTTTTGCTAAGCTAGACATAAATGTAACTATAATTGAACATGGTGGAAAGTTTTCCTTCTTCACATGTGCTCTCAGGGATCTATATGCCCTTTCAATTCCAAAAGATAATGTTTCAGGTATATTTAATGTTTTATGTAGCCAGGTTGTTAAGAAGTTGATTATATTGTCTCCCTCATACTTTTCAAGTGTACCATAAATTGTAATGTTATTTCATTTCAGTATATTTTCTAAATCATTAGCTTTATCTATGAGCCAGTTATTTTGTTTTAAAAGAAGTTCAGTCTGAGACTCCCTTTCAGTTATTCTCCTTTCATGATCATTTAAAGCTTCTTCTACAATGTTGATTTGTGCAGATGCTTGTTTCCTAAGTATTTCTAAATGTTCTTTTCAGATCTCCCCTTTAAAATTTTCTGTTCTGGTATCCAGTCTGTCTATTTTAAGTAATATATCATGCATACTAGATATTAGTGACTGGATGTCTTTTTTAACACAAGAATCCTGAGTACCATTTCTTGAGTGGTTCATGTTGAAGTATCTTATCTCTTAACCAAAAAGTTGAAATTCTGACAGGGAAAATTATAGCTTTTAAAGAACTTGAAGCTATAAATCTTTTCTCTAACTATTAGTAAATAAAATTAGCTAACACCTATGTTCAAATTTAAATTTTTTTATTATATTTTCTGTCAGAGAACAGAGCTTTTACCAGTTGCTCCACTTAGTTAGCCAGCTTAGCTATGTCTCATATCCCTTCATCTTTCTTAAGTCTCTTTTCTTGGAAAGGAGAAGACTCCTCACCTTTTCCAATGTAAAACTATTTTGCTGAGATAGAGATAAACTTATCTTTTTCAAAATTTCCTGATATAACTCACTTTCGGTTTTTATTCTTTCACATTCATCTGTATCATTAGATTTCTCATATGCTCTCATTATTTTTTTATATTTACACTTTCCATTACTCCAAAATAACCTTTTCTTCTTATATATCATTTTATTTTTTCCTTATAATCAGACCACTAATGCTTTAGTGACATATGAAAAAGCATCATTGTTATATAGTAATTCCATAACCACAACGTGTTTAAAATTTTGTCCTTTAATAACTTCTCCATTAAGTCTTTTATTCCAGTTTTCTTCCCTAATATAAGTATTACTATTAGATATATCAGACTTAACTCATTACAGCTGAGTGATGTCTCCAGGTTTTTCTGTAGTTACATCCTACTGACACTTCTAGGCATCAAATATCGATTGTTCATATTTGCATTAATTACAAAACAATGCTGCTTACAAAGTATTGAAAGATTTCACAATGCAAACAACTGTATTGATATCTGACCTATGTCTAGTGCAGGTAAAGGTATATTAATTGTACAATGCAAACAACTGTGTTGATATTTGACCTCTGTCTAGTGCAGGTAAAGGTATATTAATTGTTATTCAAATAATATTTAATTATTTTTGTCATAAATTCCCTGTTTTTCTAAATATCTTGACAACCAAGTATCACAGAGAGAACTGTTTAGCCTCATATGAAAGTTCTCAGCTTTATGAACAAAATGCTAATGACAGTATATGTGTAACTTGAATGGTTACTGAGATATTGTAAGGTGATTACAAAATATTTAAAAAAATATATAGTTACTGTGTGCACTGTAACTTATAAAATCCAGTTTAAGACCTGGAACCTAAAGGAGAATACCACTATAAAAGTAATTTTTAGTGAAGACTTTGCCATTTATACTTCTTTACTAACCCATATGGTTCCAGAGTTATGAACATTACTTTTCAATGTGAGGACATCATTTAATTCTATCAAAAAGTTTAAGCTCCACTCATTAGAAGTTACAGTGCAGACTTCCAGAGCTCCATTGGAGGGAATGAGTTAATAGCTGAATGATCAGAGAAATAAACCTCCTAAATCTCTTCTCTTCTTTCTTCCAAGCCTACAGAAAAATATATAGTTAATTTCAGTCTTAATACTGCCTCTCTCACTTTGCAGCCAAACTGTAAATTACCATACCTAATCATCTGTCTACAAATATGAACACCATTATATATCTTACTTATTTTTTTTTTTTGCATTTAAAATCCTCCACAAATTTGGTTAAAACTTTTTAAATCCTCAAACAGTTCTTCCTTTTTGCTTGGTGTAGGTGCAGATAATGCTCCAGATTTTATTCACGTGTCTTAAATCTAAAATCATGCACCTTAATGATTTAGCAGTAATAATATCTAACACAATGTCTGCACATCACGTCTCCATATAACCTCAAATTGTCTTTTTTTTTTGCATAGAATTCAAAAATCAGTCATCAAGTAAAGTTATAATATCACACTTTTGTTCCTTGCCCTACTACATGGTATTTATTCTTTTCATTAATTATAGTGTTAATATTAAGTGATATAACTGACAGATTATCCTTTGCTTTTTTTGGCAACTTTATTTTGTAATTTTATCATTCTTATCTCACAATTTCAACATTCTCACCATCATTATCTCTCACATCCTCAATATTTACTTTATAAATGTCCACATTTTCAATGCATTTTCTTGTTTGCTACTCTGATGATTAACACAAACCATAAATGATGTTTAGTACCACAAACTCTACATGATGTTTTACAATTATTTATTCCATTTCCCAGCTCCTCACATATAATGAAGCTTCTTTTAATGCAATCATTATTTAGGTGCCATCAGGTCTATAAAAAATTATGGTTTTGATTACCCCCAGTACTTTAACATATATTTTTACTATTAGTAACAATAATAATACACTGTAAATGTTTAATTTTTTCCATCTACATTATTTAAGCGAAACACCAACCTCCCTACTCCCATTCCATAACTTTCTTTCATCAAAGCATTTTTTTTTAGTATTAAACATGTTTTTACACATCTCAGCAAAATAAGTCCTTATTTCACCTCCCCTTATATCAGCTGTTCTAAACTGAAGTCTCATTTTTCTTGTAGATATTCTGTTAGAACCCTCACAGCATACTGGTTCCAGGGATTACAGAAAAACTTTGCAACAAAATCAACCAAAAACATTTTAGCATAATCCAGTTAATAGTCTTTTCACAAAAAAACATTAATTTCCAATGTATATAAATGCTCTGATATCCTGCAGTTTTACCCCAAAGTAGTAATCACATTGTCCCACAAATGTATCTGTCCTTAAAGGCACCACTCGTTGCCTCTATCCTAACAACTGGCTTCACAGAAGAAAATCCTTCAGTGTCAGTGCTTTTTAAACTGACTGCATTTTAACCACCACAGCCTATGACATTTTACTGGCACAAACAGTTATCTTCTCCAGTGTATTGTCTGCAACAGTGTTCCCTTTCATCACATTCTTAACTCTAAACTGAAAGTTTTGCATATTCTCTGCCATGTCACCATCTAAACCTGCCATAATCTTTGAGTCACCAGGCAATATTTTCTCAACAATCAGCAACTAGGAAACAACATCCCCTTCACTTGGTTCTGCCTCACTCATAATGTGTTCTAGTATTTCATCAACTCAGCAAAGATAGTATGTAGAATTCTACTACCTACATCATTTTTACAATAAGCTGATTCCCTCTCCAAAGTAATAATTTTATTTTCTGACTGCATATTTTCCATAATGCTAACAGTCTCATCACTCTTCACTATTATGCTGTTCTCTGGAGTCACCGTACAGTGACATATCCAAAAACTGTAGAGGAAAATTCTCAATAGGAGAAACACTACAAAACCACAGCTAAAACACTAAAACAACAAAGGCCAGTGAATAACCACACCAGTAATTTATGGGTCCATATTATCTCACCAAAATGGCAATACAGCGAATGCTGTTTCAGCAACATGTAAACACCAATGCACCACTTCTGCGAATGGCCAGAACATCGATTTTTTTTCCAAGGGAAAAAAAATCACTTGGCCATTGCTGTGTAATTGTCCTTTTCCCCACTGTAATGTGATCTCGGAGTTGGTTTATTTAGTTAGCCCCCCCACTTTGTAAGTTATGTATGGTGTTTTGTGTGTGGTTGGACTAATGATTTTTTTCCCTTGGAAAAAACTCGATGTTCTGACCATTCGTGGAAGTGGTGGCTCGATGTTTACATGTCACTAAAATGGCATTCACTGTTATGCCATTTCGGTGAGATAATATAGACCCATAATTTATTTGTAAAAAAACTCTAGTGCTACGGCAACAACAGCCGCCAAGGAGTATATTTATATCCCAATATCCCTCTATTTGACATTTGGTTCTCAGAATTTAATCTCTCCAATGACTTTGTCACAACGTCTTTGTTGTAACCCATTCTCAAAAACATACTGATAATTTTACCTAGTTCTACCTCTAATTCATTTCTCTCATTACAAAATCCATGAATTCTTAATAATTCTCCATAAGGGAGCACCTCAAGTAAATGGGGGGGTGGGGGTGGGGGTGACAACTATGCCTGTCCAGAGAATGACTGTCATCTTCAAATTTCCAATGAACTTTAATTTTTATCTTGCCATCTGACAAACCTTGCAACTGGACATCTAAAAAGATTACTGATTCACCATATTGGAGTCTATCAGACTTCAAATTAAATCTATAAACATCTAAATTTTGTACAAAAGATTGCACCAACTCATAACCCCCTTTGTACACAAACACCAAGTCATCAATAAAGCTATAATATTTAACCACAAATTTCTGTACAAATTCCTGTTTATATAGATGTTCAACCTCAAATAGACGCATAAATAAATTTGCATCAATAGGAGCAAAAGATGCTGCCATGGCTGTTCCTTGTAACTGATGGTATATACTATTATCAAAATAAAAATAAAAATAATTATTAAACAGAAATGTACCAAATCTATTATATAATTTCTCACAGGACTATCACCAAGATGAAATCTTAAAGCTTCAATGCCAAATTCATGATGAATGCTGGTGTATAAACTTCTTACATCAATAGTTATCCAGTGCGTGTCACTAGTCCACTTTAAGTCCATAATTTTCTCAAGAAAATCAAATGTGTCTTTAATATAAGGGGGTAGGTTCTTAACATAAGATAACACATATTTATGTAAAAACAACCCTATGTTATGTAAAAAATAATTACAAGCAGAAACTACGGGTCTTCCTGAAGGGTTATATAAATCTTTATGGATTTTAGGGATGCAATAAAAGAACACAATAGTACATTCATCACTATAAAACTTCTTCTCTACATCATTTGAAGAGAAATACCCCAACCTATAACCTTTATTCAACAGTTCCTGAAATTCCCTTTTAGCATTTTTATATTCAATTATTGATACTATCCTGTAAATATCTTCATTATTAAGATGGTCATAACACATTTTAAGATATTGTGTATGGTGCATCACAACAATTCTGTTCCCTTTATCGGGTTGCTTAAAAAGCAATTCTTTTTGCTTTCCAAGGTCCTGTAAAGCCCTCTACTCTAATTTAGTTAAATTATATTTAATTAAATTGCTGTTCTTTATGAAATCAACAAAACGCCATTTCAATAGCGATGTTTGTCATGGCAGCAAATTGTTGTACCTCTTCATGCATAAAGGGAAGTATAAAATTGCTATTAAAAACTATCTCACTAGTTTCTAATTGGTTATATGCATTACACTTATAACCATCATCCATGTCCGATGCACAAATGAAAAAAACTGAATTATCAGACTCTTCCAAAGATAAATTCATATCATCATTATTATTTTCATTATTATTGGAACAAAAAAGTTAATAAGATGAAGCTTTCTGCTTAATCTACAAATAACGCATTTCAAGAGATGCAGTCATGGCAGAAATTCTTCAATACCCTGGCCAAATTGCCTTTTATAGTAAAATACCACTTCAGGTCCCTGCCAAAAAGATGCCACTACCCTACTGGGACTAACCTAGTCAACAAAGGAAAAAACAGATAAATAAATAAATAAATCATCTTTATGTCTATCATTTAATATATATATATATATATATATATATATATATATATATATATATATATATATATATATATATATACATACCTATTTACTCTTTCTCTTTTCTTATTGCTCAGAACAGTCGAAAACCATAGAAAGAGACATCACTTTTTTTCAATTAGTTCAGAAAGTTTTGGGTACTAGTGTAAGTATGGGGTGACAAGGGGGGTTATGGGTTAACTGTAGTAACATTTTTATGTATTTACTGCTGATCAGTCTGACAGATATCTTATTGCGCTGCTCACGAATGGTAATGGTGCCTTACAAGGAATCCTCATTATAATCAGTCCCCGGGATTCATGAACCTTGCGCCAGGCGCCAGCATAGCGTCGGCGTTATAACGCCAAATATGGCTGCTGAGCGATTCAGGTATGAATGAATTCCACGTGCACTACCGGCGTGTGCCGGACCGTCTCCGCCCCTGGCGTAGGTATGCAAAACACACTGTGTGCGGTATTGCACCATGCAAATGAGGGCAAATAGCGATCCACGAAGTGGCGCAGGCGTAGCGTAAGGGCACGGCAATGTAAACCAAAAAAAAACGGTTTACATTTACCCAAACATACTGGAGGAGTAACGGAAGGCTGTCAAAGTCAGGTATCATATAGGTGCAATATGCCAATGTGGAAAGGCACCGAGAATGTCCAAAGAAAATATGCACAAAATGTAAAAAATGACATAAATGGCACGTACGTAGAAAGAACAGCAGACCCCCGGGATATGTGCACAGAAGTTGCAAAGCAATGAAATAATATGACAATGTCCTAAAAGAGCAGTATAACACACATCAGCTGCACAGCCACCACACACCATAGTATGTATGTAAAGCTTCAACCCCAGCGCAATGGTTGTCAAGGAGTGGTGGCGGTGTTCTGCGCTGTAACCATGTATTAGTAGTCAATTCCATGCAAATGAGGCAGATAATAGTGAATCGCAAAAACGGCACCGGCGTAAGGATGGAGCAAACGCGAGCGGTACTACACCGAGGAGTGGCCTACACGAGATACATGTCAACCACAGAGGGTGTGCCACTGTAGGAGGAAGGATATTGGAGGTCAGCAAATCTGGGCTGTACAATGCACATCACAGCATCAGGACTGGCGTGTTAGGAAATAGATGCGCTGAGAGTACAGAATGCGCATACAGATGCATGTGCACGAGGATGACTACGTTCCCTAAACCAGTCATGTGACGGCCTCCCCGTCAACAACCACGGATATAGGAAGGTAATGCGGAGAATACGAGGAAATGCGGAAGCAGTGTAAATGGAGCCGTAATGAGCAATTAACACCAATCAATGCAGGAAGGGCAAACGCCGGCAGCTGATAACTCTGCATGCAGACTCCTGCATAACGGGAAAGGGGAGGCATATGAGTGCAAAGATAGTAGGGGATGTAGTAGAAATGCAAAGAGCAAAGAACCGAAATAGCACAGCCAAGTACAGAGGTAGCATAACTGCGGCTGGAGATAAAATGCATCATATGCCATGTGCCTGCAGGATGCAGTAATGTAAGATGCAAGGCCAAGGCAATGCAGGCAACTGTAATGTAACACTACAGGCAGTACCCTTGCAGTTGCAACCGTAAAACCACGGAAATAATCCATGGATACGGCTGCACAGACACACCCAATGACATCACCGGGTATACAGCACAACAGTATTAAATGTGAATGCACACAACACACAGCGATTTCCCAAACGCCGCACCGTAGGGTGTAAACAGACAGGGAACTTTTAATATGTATATGCTGGGTGCCGCCGTGGCCATGATGCATAGGTATGTGGCAGAGACAGACGGAGTTGCGGAGGGTGGTGCCGACAACGACCGTAGGCCTCACAGGAGAAGGAGAGTGTTCAGACCAAGGGTGACCTACCAGGGGCTGCGAGACCTGGAGATAGTAGAGCGCTACAGGGTGGACAGGGACACGTTACAGCAAATAGTGGAGCTGTGCCGGCCGTGCCTGAGAACAAGAGACAACAGAGGGGAGCCCATCCCAGTGGACACAAAGGTATGTGTGAGCTTGCGAATACTGGCTACAGGTACCTTTCAAAGGCCCACCGGGGACATAATGGGCATCTCACAGGCATCAGCATCCAGGGTACTACACCAGTTCCTGGATGCCATGTTACCACATGCCCATGAGCACATAAATTTCCCCACATCTCAGGAGGAGTTGGCTAGCAATATGCGCCGCTTCCACCGTGTGGCACAATACCGGAGGTCCTGGGTGCGATAGACTGTACGCACATAGAAATTAAGTCACCACCGGGAGCAGGGTAGACGCTACATAAACCGCAAGGGATACCCCTCCATCAATTGCCAGGTCGTGTGCAATGCGCAGGGCATTATTATGGATGTGTGTGCTGGCAGCCCTGGAAGCTACCACGACTCCCATATCTGGCATGCCTCACAGCTGTATCAGGTATTCGCCAGGGGACATCACACAAGGTCACCTTGTGGGGATGCTGGCTACGCACTGGAGCCGTGGTTGATGACACCCATCAGAAATGCACACACACACATGCAAGAACGCCATAATGAGGCACACGCACAAACGAGAATAATCATAGAGCGTGTGTTCGATGTTGAAATCACGGTTCCGGTGCTTGGATACATCCGGTGGAGCCTTGCAGTACTCCCCAGGCACAAGTGCCCACATATTCATAGTATGTTGTATGCTACACAATATGATTCTGCGGAAACAGCTGCTGCAGGGACATAATGCCGGAGGGCCACCAAGCCCGCCACAACTGCCAGGGCAAGCACAGGCACAGGGCGTTCAGCGCCATGGACACACTGAGCCAGCCCCAGTAGGTAGACAGAGGCGTACACAATATGCCTACGCCCTGGCAAAGAGGGAACGCATAGCACATACTTTGACAGTGTAGGCCCCATGGACTGACACCTCCTGACCTGCACACACAGTGAAATGGACGCCACACAAACATGTCCGCCCGTAATGTGTACCGTATGTGCGGACGTATGTGTGACTCCAACAAAGGCACCGCCCAAACACTGCACACCCAATAGCCAGCAGAGCATGGAACGCCAACACCTCAACGCACGCCGGTTCTACAGCACACGGCGTAGCCGTATGCTGCCACTATCGCCGCAAGTCGACCACATATGTACTCATGTGCATACACAGATACGGAAAAACATATCAGTACACATGTAGAAATATATGTACGCATACACAGATATATAAAGTACAACAGGGTAATATGGAACCCAGGGATGCAAGTTCACAGATAAGTAAGACGTGAAATCACCACATAGTAAACATAGTGACCGACAACCCGATCATCCTGGAGGGTGGGCAGAGCAGGTAACGCCAGCCATGGAAATGTTAACCTGCATCAATACATATCCGCGTGTCGGGATGGTCACCAGTCCACGGTACAGTAACGGGATATGTGTAGGGTTGCCACCTGTCCCACGTTGTGAGGGACAGTCCCCCTTTGGGCAGTTGTGTCCTGCAAAAACATTGACAAAATGGCAAATGTCTGGAGATTGTAGGACAAAACTATTTCCTATATTTTCTCTATTAGTTGCATAAAACAGTTATTTTGTAGAAGAAACATCTAAATAATATAATAAACAGAATAAGCAACTGTAATGCTACAGGTTTGTATTCTGGCAAAAAAGTGAATTGCTGTCCTTTGTACTGGCCGTGGGTATGTGTTGGCATGCAAAATCTGACGTTACTACAAAAGATGTCCCACTTTGGGCATTTGAAAAGGTGGCAACCCTAGATATGTGCGTGTCATATCCATAGGATATGAGTGCGGAGATACACGCCGCCACCGGCGATGCGGCCAACGTAGGTATTGTGTTCAACCGTCGGTGCGAAAGCGGAAAGCATACCAGTGAAGTGTACGACATTATGAGGAACGTACCTCATTTGGGGTGTAAAACAGTTCATGTTCCTCGCAGTACCTCCAAGTTCCACATTGAAAATGTCTGTCAAACATCCATTGTTAGGAATGTATATAAATGACATCCTGGTAAATAGAATGTACTCATAGTAATTCATTAAAGGTTCTTCACTGTAAGTAAATCAGCATATTATAATCAACCTATGACCTACTTAGCTGAAGTTGTCACTATGCCATTACTATGTGTTCCACATTATGCCCATTTGTTACACATTACTACTGTGTGTGTTCCTCACTCTGGAAATAGAAGGTTGACAGCCATGGCGGCAATATGTGTATGTGTGAGGTGAGGTTGTCGTGTGTTCCGCTGTGTGTGTGTAATGTGTGTGCCACTGTAAAATGTGTATGTAGATGACATGTCACAGGCGGAGTGTAATAACAGGCGTAGGCATACAGTACAGGAACCATAGGCGTATGTACAGCAGTACCCACAAAGTAGTACTGACATCTCCTCAGTGGCTATGCACGTGGCGACGTAAAACGATGCAAAGCGGAAATGTCCCAAAGTGTACCACAGGGCCATAGGCAACAGGAGATGCAAAGGACGCATGTATAAACCATGACCGTATGTATGGCGGCCATAAGGTAGACTCCACACGGTCCGTCGGCAACGTTACACAGCATCAGGCATGTACGGCGAAAATAAGTGCTTAATTCCCGG